>NC_135707.1:12935473-13236567 GCF_964276395.1 Gasterosteus aculeatus | reverse complement strand
AATTATGTGAGCTTCTAAATAGAGTCAGCAGTCAGCTGATCTTGGCTTTTCATTATAAGCACAGGGCGCGTAAGAGAACTGCAAACTGTTTTGCTTTATGATCCATCCTAAAACCCATTGAAATGATAGCCATGAAATAATGCCATTACTACTGTGTATAAAAACCTTACTGCTCAGCGATGCAGGGTGATCATCAGCGCGATTTGTAGGCTAACACTGAAGTAGCTACAGCACAGTGAAGGTAGAATGAAGCATAAGAATGATGTAATATAAACAGTATGACGGGAGATTTCTCGGGACGGCGGAAGAGGGTTGTGCTCACTCGACTCTGGCCAAGTAAATTGTCCAATGAGCAGTTCTGCATTACTTAGATTTTTCATTTTAGACTAACATGCTCATTGTCATTTGCTGACAATCCCAGTAAAAAGTCCAATGTAAAGCATGACACAATTCACCCGAGTGGTACATTGGTGTATTCCGACAAACGTAGCTAACTACGTACCTGCATACGCATTTATATCGTGGACATAATACTCCACTGTGAGATTCCACAGAGCGTCTGCCAGGCACTGACAATGTAATCATCAATGATGAAAAGAACGGGGAATCTGTTATTATTTTTTCTGTTCCAGAAGGTTTTATACCCACACATGCACCTAAACGTGCACAAACACGCACACATGCTTTAAATCCATTATGCATTGCTGAAAAAATAAGCAATGGTGAAACTATGGTAACGAATAATCAGTTTTGCTTCAATGAAAAGTATGTATCATGGTGGGAGTCAAAGCCGAGGATAAAAGTGAGGGCACCGTGAACAACGGGGCCGAAGCAGGCGTGGGTCCAAAAACGCCGCTGCTCTTTCTGCTCGCTGCCATCCATCCCAGTCGCTGAGCGGCTGTGTAAGATTGTAATCCATTACCTTCAATGGAAAGAAACTCCGACTGGTTGCTGTGCTACTCTAACGTGTAACAAAACGAAACCCAAAGCAAACGTATAACAGTGTTACAATATCATTATTAGGTAAGTGGTAGGTTTCCCACATTGTTTTGCATTTCTTTAAAGGCAGATACGCTGTTGCTTGTATCCGTATATATATTTTTTTAGATAGTTTGTTGTTGTCCAGAATCAGCTTCATTGGCCATGTATGCATGTATTGTTACTGCAAAGACGGAAAGAAATATGTTGTGAAACAAATAAGGCGTGGAGGTATTTTGACTGTGTGTGTGAGATGAATGAGTCCACACAAGCCTTGAAATGCTCCACATGTGAAAATGACTTTGATGGTAACATTTCTTACACAATCTAATACCTCATGTATCATGGTTTAATCTACTGTTCATTGCTGCATTTATGTGATTAATATATTAAATATGGTTACAGCAAATACACCCGTCCCTAACGTATCAACATCAATTTTCTGTCATATATTCACGTGTGATTCCTCATTTATTTACACTCTTTTTAAAACAATCTTTAATTCTCCTTTTTTAATAAGTGTGAAATTCAGCAAGCACACTTTCCATACACCTGCAGTCATCCGCCACATACAGTCACCATGGCCAAAGTAGAGAGGCTTGCAAAATAAGCAGCTGTGTTTTCCAACTAACCCTTACTGGATTTGAGTGTCTGCGATGGCCCTGCGCCAAAAGAAAGAGGAAAAAAAAGGCTCGAGCACATCTATCAATTTGCAAACCGACTTAAAAGTGTCAACAGCGGCACACAAGCCATAAGAAACGTTCTGCTTATCCTACGCCAATGCACCCCTTCATGTGATGTAATTTCATTCTCTACAAGATTCCCTCTTTTTGCCCCTCTTCTTCTGTCACTATGGCACAGAGGGGAACAGAGAGAGAAAGCCAATTCCAACAGTGACAGAAAACTGCCCACTCTTCCCCCATAAAATTAGAAAAGCTGTTCGTGTTTTTTTCTTTTTTTTTTATCTTTCAGATTTCCTGGGTTTTATGGCTAAATACTAAAGCACTGGAGGCTGGTCATGCTTTAAGCTACTAGAAAAAGTTAAGCTTCGGCGTTGGGCAGCAGAGATATGGGCTATAAGCTGACAAGTAATTAAACTGGCATATCTGTAACAACTGTCATCTCTTATTTCTCCACAGCCTTGGACGTAAACCAAAGGCAAGAAAGCTGAAAAGGATGGAGTAAGAAAAAAAAAAAAAAAAAGCAAAGGGGGGGCAGTCGAAGAGTAAGAGAGAGTCTTTACATTGCTGGGCAACTGCAGGGTGTATCTCCTGCCGAACAGTTTAGCAGACTTGGGCATTTAAGGGATTGTGGGGGAGATCAAAAGGGTCAGGGATCCTTTTACCAATTAACAGCAGAGAGACGGACATCAAATAAGGTGTAAATTTCAGCTCGGCACTTTTCACTGAGCCGAGCATGAGATGCATTCTAATGCTCTTTTTGAGCTTTTGAACCACCGATGATGTCACCGCGGCTCTCGGGGAGACGAGCTTAATCGCGTCTCAGAACGGCGTGTAGCCGTCGCGTCCTCTGTGTAGGTGTCAAAGCGAGTGTCGAGTCAGTTATTGATAACAGCGGGACAATACGACTCTAGATTTAGAAAACCGTAGAGGAGACAATGCACTTGCAGTGACAGAGGTTTGACCTCTCGGCTTGTGCTGCAGTACTATTATAGTCTGTTATTGATAAATCCGCAAGCCCTGCAAATGAGTGATTACTTGAGTGATTTGTTTGGGTGAATTGAAATGTGTGCTTTAGCACTGAAGGCATCTCTTATTGGATTTTCATACTGCACAGCAGGGCAGCTGCTATACACATTTTCCAGATACCCTGATAAAGTGATCATGGAGGAAAATGCATCCGGGGCAGAGCATCACATGTTTCTGTAAGAGCGTTTGCTACACTTTGCCTTTACCAAAAGATGATCTTGTTTTGACTGCATTGGTGGTTCCATTATGTTAAAGTCCTTGAGATTCCATATAACACTATTATTAAACTCGTATCAGCGTTTATGAGCAAACCTCCATTGTGAGTTTCCATTTGGATTAGAAGCAAAAAAATAAAATTATGAGTTATTGAAAATAGATAATTTGACCAGACGCTGCCCACCTCGACCGAACGCGGGCCAGACCATCATGGTCAGGGGAAGATGGGGGTGTGGGCGGATGTGGGGGGGGGTGCTGACGATCCGACCGGCGAACGGTGCCGCGAGTTGCGAGTTTGAGACCCCTGCTTTAGTACTTGCACGCCTTTAAAAGTGGAATTAACTAATGTAATTTCTACAATGCAAACGTTATTACATTACGTACATTAATGTGAGTATTTAGTATTTTGATGACATGTGACGGCACACTGAACATGTGTGAAATGTGCTTGTTAAATATACTGTTGACAGAACCTGTATAATAACCACCGAGACAACGGATCTGTATGCATTTGAAAATTACGATCACGGGAATGGGAAGTTACGTATCATCTGCCGACGTAAAAACTTTCCTCCCGCGTATAATTTCACACTGACAGTGTACTTACCAAGAACCATCATTATTAGCATCATTAAAATCATCATGTAAATCGAGGTGAACACGTCTCCGGTTCACAGTCGCATCACTGGAGCTTCTGCTCCATCTTCTTTCCCTTTCCATTATGCAGGCGCTGGCTAGGGGTAAGTAAAATAATCGTTTGTAATTCAATCGGGCGATCTTAACTCATTTAGTTGTGCTAAAGGCTGAGTGAGGGAAAAACAAAGAGCCTCAACATTTTGCCACCGCGCTCATTATGCTTATTTTAAAACAATTTGCAATTCAAGGCCACACAAAGTGGTGGGTAGAGGGAGAGAGAGAGGGAGGGAGCGAGCTAGGCGCCTCGGCTTCAAAGGCTGCTGCTTGAGAATGACCTCGTACCCCACTTCTGGGGTCGCCCACCCCTGATGAGAGCCGGGAAGATGCAATTAAAAGAATTTAAAAACAATGTGCAACCAGAGATGGTTGGTGCTTATTATCCTATGGTGCCTTGCAATATCAATGACCTTACTTCCCCCCCACACCCCTTTCTCTCCCTCTCCATCTCTCTCAGGGCAGTCACCTATTAAAATATCAGGCTAGTTCTTTCACATGGGTGTAGTATTAATCTGGAAATGTACTTACGTTAAGGCTACTAATTGTAGGAGTCTTTATACTCCACGCGTGCACATCCAACTTATCTCTATAACTACATCTCCAGAGATGTAAAAACAATTGTGACACAACAGTTAATATACACTATTAAATGGATCACGGCAAACCTGCGCATACACACAGCAACATGCCCAGCAACACAGAAATCAACAGTTGAATCTTCACATCATATGTTTGCGTTACAGTTCCTATAAATTACAGTCCTTATTGTCAGTAAAAGGCTGCATGTATCAGCTCTTATAATTCAACACAGAATGCTCACACTATTACGAATCAGTTGCTATCAAATTACAGTTTGCTGCAAAACCCATTATTTCAGTCCTCATATTAAATGTGATATCTGTCTGTACCACCCATGTCAGAGTCACTTTGGCGGAACAGTGATGTATTTATTTTTCGGGGATGTGTTTTCACATTCCCTCTCCTTGTGTCTGTCTCCCTCACTCGCTCTCATAGAGATATTGTTGAAACAAATGCAATCAAAATGTCATTGCAGAAATGAAAAGGAGCTGTTTAAAAATGCATCAGGAACCCGCCACAGAGGGTTCATTAATTCTACTCAGGCTCTGTTGAGCAGTCTTGCTGAAAGTAGTACTCTGAAACCCTAAAAATTCTCCGAGACTCCCTTATCTTTATGGTGTAATTTCCTATTTAGCGAGTTAGTTCCCAGGGAGAGCACAGTGTTGCTGGTCTAATTGGGCAAATGAGAAGATGATATTAAACAAGCTCAGTCACTTTGTTTACAGAGCTGTCCCCATTTGAACTCTATGAACTTTATATATGTATATATATATATATATATATATATATATATATATATATATATATATATATATATATATACATTATTATAATAACAATTATTATTATTATTAACTATTCTAAGGCCTGGCATTGTAAAAGTGAACCCCGAGCATGTCTAACCCACACCTACATAAGGGATTTTAAATGCAGCCAGAATATTTGATACGACTTCTTTGTCGAGTCCATCATTGTAAGATAGATGGTCACTTTGACAATTTGAGGAAACTATTCATAAAAGTAATCGAGTAGATTTGAAGGCATCCACATTTCCTCATTCACTGTATCAGCGTGCTATCACTTAAGTGACAGAAGTGGAATTACCATACACGTCATCAATAACTGAAGCCGGGGTGTCACTTCATTTGATGGATCACAAACGACAGGTGGAAAGCTGCTTCAGGTACTCGATCCAGCCGGCTGTTGTTTCAATAAGCGATGCGGGCACACACACAAACACACACACACACACACACACACATTTGTATCATTTCCTTATACGGTATGTGGCAACATGCAAAGACCTTCATGTACGCACATGTGCACTCCCCAGCCACTTTCAGTCAGGCACATGAACTCACTATTCCGTAGGATACAAGGAAACACACACTCCCTCACACAGAGTGAGGAAGGAGAAAAGAGGGAGCTATTAGGTTGGATTGCTAGTGGGCGGGCGGGTGGGTCTAGTCTATCAGCACGCGGCTGGTTCCGACACTGACACAAGCGATCCATCATGTCATCAGTACCTGGTGAAGCGTCTGTGTGTCTGTGTATGTGTGTTTTCACACGGGTAGGAGACATCCGTGTGCTTTTACGTATCTTCTCATGTGTCCTTATATGAACTTAAATGTGTGTACACACATGGTGGTTTGGAAATGTTTTTTTCTGTGTGAAGAGAAGAAGAAAATATTTGTCCCTCAACCCGGTCCGTCAGTTGTTGCTTAACTCCCACCTACCACCTGACGGAGGCCTCAACCCGTCAGTCTGTCACAGCCTGGACAGCAAATCCATACTAACTCTCACAATCTACCATCATGGCCATTTCTCCACACTGTAGTTCTGGCCTGCAACAGAATGGCAGGTGTTAAAGAGCTCTGTGTCTGTCCAGTGCTGTATCAAAGTGTCTGACATGGACACATTTCTGGCCCTGATTAAAAAGTCCGGACAGAAATGCCTATACAAAAATATCAGTTGTGTGTAGAAATGTGCTAGCTACTCACTGTACAGTATTGCTAAAAAATGCCCAAATAATTTTACAAGCACTTTATTTTGATGTTTGTTACTTGAATGGCTCTCCCCTTTTATCGAGCACAAAAAAGGGTATCAAACAATTTGTGGTTAAATAAAAAGTATGCCTTTGGCTGTATTAGTTCCAACGTTATTTAAAAAGCTGTATTTTTTGTTTTCTTACTTATACATACCATTTTATATCACTGCTGTGAGAATGAAGCTGTAGTTTTGGGGAAACACCGGTTAGTCGGTGACAATGATCAACAGCTCAAGTGGAGATTTGCCTGGAATGCTTCATGAACAGAGATAAAAGAAACCGTCACATATTGTTATTTATTTCGTTTACTTTGTCTCCAGAAAAAACGGCTGCCTTAGCTTAAAAGTGGAATGCATGCAGCCACTGTGCTTTTTATGACACACACTCGTGCCTCCATGCACATGTAGCAACCACACGGCCTCAAAGCATCAGTATTGTGGTTCCTCCTGTACACATTTCTCAGGAAACAAATGTGCCCTATTGCAAAGACAAGCAAGGCCCAGCTGTGGCTTCTAGATGCTATCAAGTGTTTGTCTGCCTTTTTTTTTTTCCTTTGAGGTTTTATGTGTGGTAACTTACAGGTCGAACGGCACGAGAGCTAGATGTTATCTTAAAAAGCAACCAGTTTAAAGTGGGAGAATAATGCGTCTTTCGGCTGTCCGGTGACTCGCAGAGGTTCGTGTCCGATACGTAACAGTCAAAAAGCTGCTCGCCACATGCTGCATCCCAAAGCACATAACAGGCAAAGATGGAGGGATAACGGAAGAAAATATGTGGGGGAGTGAATGAAAAGATATGAGCAAGTCTTGGAGTGAGGCAGCGTCTTTTAGCCACATGCTACGCAGATGTCTTGCAGCTAACGTTGAAGCGTTAAATGTCGTCAAATGCATTTGTTAATCATGAAGAAAGATTCTGAACATTTGTGTGGCAAATGTGTTCTGATCCTGTGTCAGGAGTGATGTTGGTTTATTTCAGGATCAAAACACTGTTTCTTCACATGGCACACTTTCTAGACGGGGGAAGAAAACATGCAATATCAAAAGAGGAAATAAACAAAACTGATACAAAATTCAAACAAATTCACTTCCACTGTGGCATGTTGAAAATAAACACCGACGTGTTCAATTATTAAAAGCTTTTGCATATTCAGAATGATAATTCACAGAGTAATACAGTGTGGATGGCAAAAACAAAATGTGCATAAAGTGAATTATGTATAATAGAATCTGTTTTTGTATAACAAATGAACAACATTTCTCTATTTCTGTCCCCCCATCAGATTCAATTAGTGACAGAATGTCATCTTCACAAGTTTTGTTTCTGGTAAGCATTGCTTTGTTTGTTACTTTGTTCTTCCCTCGCTATAAAGAGATCTGTCATACACATTTGCATGACAAGTATCTCAGTGTAGCGCTTTGAGAGCGGTTTGCTAACAGTGTACTGTTTTCCTTTGATTGCGCAGTCTCAACATTTCTGCAGTAACTAAAGGAGTATCTGTTCAATATATTTTATGCCTTTCTGGGAAAACGGATGTGCGGCTAAAAAATAAAATCTGGACTGAAGTCTATTATGTAAACATTTTCTATTACTGTTACTTCAGTTACTTTAATATTTTACAATGAATTAAGCTGCACGTTTCCGGTATCTATGCATTTATTGCAAGAATATGCTTGACTCTTCTTAAACCTGTGTAAAGCTTTAAATAATAATAATGATATCATGTGGATTTAATGTGCAGAAACACTCACGCACACAATCTCCAGGATTATGTGCAAAACAGCATGCAGGTCCACAGTTGCAGGTTGTTATTTTTTAGTGAGTACTGTACCATTGCAAAAATAACAGCCCACTGTGAACACTTGTCTACCCCGGCCGTTTCCCACTGTTAGCCTAATCTTTATGATTATTGGAATGGCTTTAGCAGCAGGCCATGTCTTCAGCAGACAGCAGCTCTCGCTGTAGGGGAGACGCAGCACACACACACACACACACACACACACACACACACACACACACACACACACACACCCAGCCTTCAATCAAAGAAGGCAGACAATTAGCTGAGTTGTCAATGTTTTGCAGGGTATTTTTACTTCATTGATTGTTTACAGTGAAGGGCAGGAAGAGACAGGGGAAGCTCGGTATCAATGCGATGGTAATTATGATGAGAATGCTTAAAATTAAACATGGTAAATACGTTGGTACGGTAAAAATAAAAATATGAAGGCGCAGACAACTCAGAGCAAAATGATTGGCATGTAGCGTAACACATGAGGTTTGATTGAAACAGAGAAATGAAAACATTTAAAAAGATTCAGACAATGAAGTTTAAGTAGCAATGAAAGAAAACAATCAAGCCAAATTTATACAATTCCCACAAATCAGTATAGATTATCATTAAAGAAATGTTTTGTTTTCATGTTCAGCAATGGGTCTCGCTCTGTTTTCATTATCTCTCCAAGTACCACATGAGGTGTCACACTCAAAGAATTTCTGCCCAGGGCCAGTGACCTATGAGGCCCTTTTAGCACAAGGCAGCACCGCAGGAAATCACTGAAGATGATTCCTGCAGCATTTAGCGAGATAATACTCCCCCCTCCCATTAGAAAAATCCTCAACAACAAACCGCAGACGGAGCTAAAACTAAAAGATGGCTGATAAGGTTATTAGCAGCTCACGCTGAGAACAAAGGGGGAGGCTCACAGCTCAGATCAATAGCAGATGTTAGCAGGTAGTCTTGAATAGTTTTAGATTACAAATACCCCCCCAGTTAGAACTGGGTAAAGCAAAACAAATCTTGTTATCAACCCCAATATAAGTGTGTAATACCGAGGAATTGGGCAAACCGTATACAACATTATACTTAACCACATTAAATTAAACATTAAAATGAAAGGGAATGAGAAGTTGACTGCCACATCCATGTGTCGGTGCATGTGTTTGTGTAACTGTGCACGTTGTAGTGCACAGGGTGCCTGCTCTATTCTGCTCCTCACCACAGAGAAGCTTTTCTTCCACAGAGCTCAGTCAGGCGTCAGCTCGCATTAACCAAAGTTTAACATCATTCAAGGGCCAGAGATGACCTACTGAGGAAGTACATACGTAAATGTGTGGCAATACAGCGCTTATTACTGTTCCCCCTCAGGCAAATACCTTTTGCTTAAGCCCCACGCATGGGAACATTTTGTTTTATTACCTTGCAAGATAAGTCGTGAGTGAAGACAGAGGCGTGGGGGGGAAAGGGGGCTCTTAAGTACACCTGGGGAATTAAAATATCCTGGTTCATCATATCAGTGTCTTAGTTCTTGGTTTTCATGTGGGGGCACGTAATTATAACAGTGTTTCAAAATTGCGCCCAGAAGAGGGATGGGTTCAAGTGCAAATTAATTTCAGATTACCACAACAAAGCCCATCAATTCTCAACGAGGATGCCAGCAAAATACTCTTAAAAGGGCCCAAGGTCTCTTCAACACACAAACACACACACAACTCAAAAAAAGACTTTCCCTAAATGATACTCGAGATCTAAAGCAGTGTCCATGTTTACCTGGTACAGCTTCTTTCTCCACAGTTTTTCTCCTCCTCCCTAACGCCATCCCTCCCTCCAAAACCATCCCTCCCTTGTTCCACTTCCGTTACCCCACGTCTCATCTCTTTCAGATGTCTCTCTCATTAAGAGTCGTATCAACAGTGGACTATACAAGGCCTCATTAAAGCAGCCTGAAAGCACGAGCGTACCTCTGACTTTAAAAGTCAAAGTAAAGGAGGAGCAGGTGGGGGGATGAGGGGGGGGTGAGGGATGAAGAGTCATCCTGGCCTGGCAGTGTAACACAAGGTCAACGACAGGAATAGTACATTTTCGTCAAGCCAATTTTCCAGATAAAGTCAGAGACTGAGAGCATCAACATAGTTCAAAGGAGAGCCGAGAGGACAAAAGGACATAACATACAAGACAAGAACATATTTGAAGATGTTCTCATCATCAATCTCGTGTGTGAGAGACATTGAAAGAAAATGTATTGTTTAAGTTAAGATGATTTAAGAATGAGCCATACTTGTCTTCTTGCATCTGTATAGTATTGTTATTAGTATTGTTAATATCCATGAATTAAACATGTTTTTATATTTTCTGTAATTCATGGATATGATGGCGTCTTACTCAGTGTCCACTCATTAAATCAAGGAATTTTCTACGCCAGCAATACTGAACTCAACTCAATTCAACCGTTCATAGTCCAAATCCTTGTGACTATGTATGTATAACTGTTTAGTTCTGCCCCTCCATCCACTTTCTTTACTGCCTCTTGACTCACTGTAGCCAAACCACAAAATTGTTGCACATTCACGCGATCTCCCACAACTTCCCACCTCTCAGCGGTAACAAGGGGGTTATCCACACTTCTGTGGAATCTGGCCCTCCCTCTCACTGTACCCGTCCTCCCCAACATCTCTTCCCCACCCAGTTTAGAAAGGCCTAAATATTCCTCCCATCCTGCGTGATTCTCCTTGGGGAACCTCTTGTGGAGAAGAGAGTGGAATGGCCACTTAGATTCTCATTACCTTCGCAAAGTGTGACATGCTTTGTGTTCCTATTCTATTCGAGTCAAATACCAACATTTACCCACATGTAAAATATTAGACATATGTTAGTAACTTAGTTTATGTTCCCCCCTCTCTCTCTGAACCCGATTGGCACAAATACCCAGAGGAAACCATCAATACAGCCAAATAATATAAGGATTTAGGACACAGAGTTCTTGCAGGCTGGAGGTGGTAGTGGCAGCATGTGTGCACACGTATGAACTTGTTTGCGTGCATGTTTTTGAAGGTGGGTCACATTTAGGAATGGGTTACTTGTATAAATTGTGCTAAGTTTAGCCATCAAACGGGTTAAGGGGTTAAATATAATATGAAGATTTCTTTGCAGAACAAAAGCAAGGTAGTTTCCATTATCAATCAATCACTCGCAAAAGTATTGAAGTTGAGAGCCCTTGATGTGAACGATGGTGGAGTCACTCCCAGTCGGCGTGTAGGCCCTCACACAGAGAAAGAAAAAACAAACACGAGAGTCACGTCAACATCATATTTTCACTGAAACATGGTTTTCGTATCACACCACACGTGGGACGTGCCGTAGATTTACTCAAACCGAACAGCATGGAGTTAAGAAAAAATGCTGTGGATTGAGAGAACACAAGTGCTCCCGGTGCAGGTATTAAAGAGGAGTTGATTAAATGTGTTTGTCATTAGTCTGACCCTTTGTTTATGTCGGAGTGTACTTTACCAGTGAGGAATGGTGTTTCAGAGCGTTGCCAGCTCACTCGACATACTTCAGAGCTGTTGGACAAAAAAGCCTCTCTTGCTTTCTACAGGATCCCCTTATCATCTAGATAGAAGTCATTAAACCAAAATTGTCCCTATTAGTTTGCTGCAACCTGGCTTCAAACCAACCATAACTTTTAGTTCACTCAGTGTTGCTAAGATACCTTTCACCCATCCACTTCTGCTAATATGGTCTCAAATCTCAAACACAGAAAAAGAATTAACGGAGAAACAAAGATGGTTACACAGGGACAGAGCAAGAAAAATAAGATTAAAAAAATGGAGAAAAACAAAGCAGCACAGAAAAGACACGGAGAGACAGAAACAGAAAGAACGCACAAGTTCACCTATTCCAACTAATGAACCCAGCTGGTATGGTGCGGCGTGGTCAATTGGGGTTTGAGTTCTTTGTTGGGCATCAAAATAGGATTATCCCCTTACAGTTCAAGGCTACCTTTCACCCACTCACCCATAATCCCTCGTGGGTCAATGGATACACACAAACATGGAATTTAATTGTAGATTGAGGCCGTATTAACAATTTCTCCTTCTACCTTTTGGAATTATGCATCATTGACATTTGGTTGAAATGAAATATTTTGTAAAAATGAATTGAAAATCAATTACATCTTTGTTCATGTGGCCAACTTTCTGTTATTCTGGGAAACTGGTTGTATGACATTGGTGAACGGCGCTCGATAGACCCTTAAAATAGAATTACGATGATGTTAAAACATCCTAATGTATGGTCGTACATCTTTACATAAAACAAAAATGTCTTTGAAAAATGTTTTATTTTTTCTGGACATCACACCACTACGCAGCTATTTGAAACAAGATCTCTGTTCGGCATGTTCTACTTCTTTGTAGACGGCCCTCGTGATCCTGATCAGTCCCATATGCTGAGATCACATTTACACATGCTCTACCCGGAATGAAATGAAAACAGAGTCTCCATTCCATTATTTGGTCTCATTAACTGAACTTGTATTATGTGAAAACAAAAAACTTTTCTTCTGTATGCATCTGATAACTTTTTATATGTTATTCTACTTGGTGATAAACAGGGGAGGGGAGTGTTCTTACCTCCATATTTATTTCAGTGCCTGGAACCCAGCGAACCACAGCCTATCTTTGAACAAATGAAGAGAGAGGGTTATGTGATTAATGAAGTGGCCAACAATAGCAAACCGACTCCGATAACGGTTTCCCTTGCAAATAATAAATTACTAACGTAAAATTCCTCTCGGAAAAATAGCAGGGAGCTATGAGGGTAGATGAGGAAAGCGAAGGAGAAAGAGTTGAGAGTGATAAAAAGGGGGTGGATGGTGAGATAGAAAAAGATAAGGGAAAAATACATGGTTAAATAACAACACTAAAAAAGAGTAATGACACATATGCAGCCGAAACAGAATAGCCATGGATATAAGGTATTCCTTCTTTTGCCATTTATTGTTCTGCTTGCTTTCCCGCTGCCCTCTTTGCTTTTTGCCACACTGCCTCCGCCGTCCTTAACAACATCTTTCCTTATTTCTATCCAGAATTTTACTCCTCGTCACAAACTAGCAGAGATATAAAAGAACAGTATGTCCATTTGTATGATGTAGTTTGTGGACCATACTGTTGTCTCTTGTGTGATGTTTAGCCTCAGATCAAGGAATCTAGTATTCCCACTGAAGGGGAAGCAATCTCTCAACTTGTTTCTGAAAGGTTTCAGATTGTAAAAGTTTTATCAAGAAATAAAAAAATATTACATTGCAATATTGGTCTGTTTTGTAAACTTAGATTACATTTGATGACAATACTAGTCTTAACTTTGTTATATATTATCCACGGCAATTAAACACACGTGTTTTCTTTCTATACTTGCCATTGGGAATCAACCGTGCAAGGTGGAACTGACGTACATGAATGTGATTTTGGTCTACTGGGTTGAAACAACATGTCCACAACAGGCTGACGGTAGTGCAACTTCATACACCAGCTACTGTGTTGATGGTTGTCAGTGCGTGAAGGTGCTGAACCTAACGAATGGGCCGTGCAGTAGCTAAAATATTAATTGAAAAGTGTATGAGAATAAAGACAGACTTTGCACTAGAATTGAACAAAAAAAAAGAAGCAACTGTGACAGCATCACCTTCGGCCCCTGCAGCACACAACACAGCTGCAACCAGAGGAAGTTGCCAGGCCCACAGAAGCCTTGGAGGTAATTAATCATTTTAACCTGAAGCCTGTCAAGATACCGCTCACTCTGTCTCCCTCCCTTTGCTGATTTCCCTGTCAGTTATCTGTCCAGGCAATTCCACCACCTTTCAGTCCGTCTTTTGGCCACGCTCTCTCCAAACTACCATCTGTGATTGTTTAAAAATGTTGCTTTAAACCTACAGCAGTTCCAACATTTCTTGAATGCCTGCTGTTTTAGTGAACTTGCTTATGAGAAAGGGAAAGCGGATGTATAAAAAACTTTAAATAAAACCACAACCATTTGCAAAATTATGGATCTACAGGATGTGGTCAACCAAACAGAAACAATTGTATTCATTTATGTCATATTGGTATAGTTACAACAAGAGCTAATGCAGGCATTTTATAAATACAGTGTATTCATCAAACGCTTTGAATGTTTGCTTTAAAAAAAAGAAAAAACACTAATCGTCTCCAATCCCTGTAATCTAAATTTCGGTCCATTCCAGCCTGCGCAGTGCGGTTGTTTCCCCACAGAGGCCCGGTCCCAAGTGTTGGCGCCCCCATTTCCCAATTATAGTTAACAGACTTACTAAAAACAACACCAACACTTCCATATTGCTGTCTTTAACTGTTTTCACTGCAGTGTGGTTCTGTGTGTGATGTGAGTTTTTTTTGTATCCTCCACCCCTTCCCCCCAACCACCATGCCTACATCCCTCCTTGTCCTCCAGGGAGCGGGTGCAGGACTAGCACTGCTGCTGTGCTTGCCAAGAACAGATGTCCAAGAAATACCAGCCCAGCGAGAGAAAAGGAGTCAGTGGGAAAGAGAGAGGAAGCACATGGAGGCAGATTATGTGAACCGTAGGATCGGCCTGTGCCGTCTGGAAATGTGGGATTCCATTCAGAGATTTGCTCTGAAACCTCTGTTGCTAAACTTATGGTTCTGTTGTTCCTACAGCATTTGGGATTATATTTTTTTATGGGGCCAGATACAAAGTCATGAATAACAAAGGTTAAAGTTCTAGTCTCAAGTCATTGCCAAACAACAGTTTTTAGCTGACCATAGAGGGTCAAGAGCCAAATCCTAAACTAATACTTGGTATCTGCTGTGTTGTCATACCAAGTATTGTCTGTCATTGTCTGTCAAACTGTCTTAGACAGCCAAGAATAATACATTTGTTTAATTTGCAATGCCACCTTGTTCCCTTTGGAAATATGTCCGCCATGGCACTTTCCACTACACCACAAGCAGCGGTGGCTGGTCGATGCAGAGCCATGGGGCCTGCCCCCCCCCCCCCCCCCCCCCCCATAATAAAAAAAAGAAAAGAAAAATAAGCAATGTATTCAGTAATATTTTTAAAATATTATACATTCACAGAAAAATATTCTTTCCCTGTCTCGAAGCAGTTTGGCCAATTGCTGATTAAAGACACAAATGTGTGACATACAATTTAGCGAGGTACACACAGGGATTAGCATAAACTAATACAATTAAAGTTGAAGTTGAAGTTGAAAGCAATGTTGAGTGCCTGGAAGACTACAGCTCAGGAGGTTGAGTTAATCGAGTTGGCGCTTTTGATCCCAGCCTCCTTCAGTCCACATATTGAAGTGTCATTGAACAAAACACTGGACCCCAGGTTCTGGCTTAACTTTTCCTGTTTCCAAATACTGACAACTCCTCTCTTACCCCTTGATGTTTTCAGTTTAACATTCCTTAAAGATGTTGGCCAGTTCAAAATGCACTCCACTGTAGCAGCTCAAAGAAATAGTTGCATTACAAACACATCTGCACTCTCTCTGATGTAGAATACTTGGCCAGATTGTATTTATGATCTCAAATTTAACTCTATAATTTGTATTTTATTTAATCTCACACTGCTCTTCTATTCCCTTTGGTGCAACCATACACAGGTGTTGTGGTACAACAGGTTCACACCCAAAAGCATATTCGGATATCCAAAAACATAATCGCTAAACTGCTAGTATCCACGTTTTTAAATCCATTCACGCTGACGAACCATTCTTAAATGTTCGTCCAGCATCCACCCCTGTGATCGTAAAATCCCAAATCACATACAGACGACAGTGGAAATGTAGAGAGGCAAGGGAGTGATGGAATTGCAGAAAAAGGAATAGAATGAGAGAAAAAGAACAAAAAAGGAGTGCCTGCCGTGGAACAAACCAGTGACCCAGGTAACCTGGGTTCATCCCAGCAGATTATTATGGGCACGGCGTGATTAAGGCGAGCCTTATTAGCATAATGATTTCCCATCCTCCCTATTCTTCTCCTCCATGCTGCCATCCATCCCTCTTTCCCTCCCTCTCTTCCTAGGCCTTGTGTTGTTACCCACTAGCTCCCAGTGCTCCTCGAGTACTTTAAGCTTGTTAATAATCATTATGGGTGTGCAGTGAAGTGGGGGAAAGGAATAATTACCTCACCTGAGCCAAAGCAAATTAACCCCTTTTCAATTTTTTTTCTCCCTCTTTTACTAATGTCTGTTACCCATTCTATATCCCCACCCACCCACATGCACACATGCACACCCTCCTACATAGCATTCATCAGGGACCTATTAGGGTTGTCTGTTATTAAGCGCTGAAATAATAAATGCTTACACACACCATTTGCTATTCAGTGACAGAAGTACCTGTTTGGATGAAAGCTGAAGAGTCTTGCATCACTTTTCAGATCCATGACTTTTTTTCATTGGTAAATGTATACCTAAGAAAAATTAAAACAATTATGTATATATTAATGTATTAAAATTATATACATAAAATCAAATTAGATATGCCTTAAATTTATTGAAAAAATACTGTGTTTAACCGGTAAAGTACAGAAGTACAGGAGTGGACATTTGTGTTTTTAAAGTTGTTCATACAGGACATGCAGCTGCAGCAACTTCAGTCGTCATTTTGCATTTAAAGTTACGCTCATGAGTGTAGGTCAACTGTACGTTGGCGTTACTCAAAACCCAACTGACAATGAAATGGAAGAAGAAATATCGGTTACATCCAAAACCTGATTGCTCAAGAAATCAAGCAAATCTTTCCCTGCTGGCCTTGGATTACGATATGTGAATGGATAATGTCTTCTTGGGATCAGCGGGAAAATGAAACGCATAGCTGGCCCTGCAATGCAAATACAGCCCAATACTCGTACCTCAGAATTGTGGTACTCTGCAGACACCACAGTGTATATGTTGAAACATGCATTGTATGATGTACATTAATAAGTGAACAAATGTACGCAACTTTTCTGGGTGAACATTTAATTTCCTGCAGTTTTTTGTCCGTCTTAAATCTAATGTCCCCCTCTCAGCAGAGGCTAGACGAAAGACATATGTATTTAATGCAATCACCTGATGCTCCAATAGAGATGGATTAGGGGCCATATAGAATGAAAGATGTTTAAATTGTTTGGGGAGAGAGCTGATATTTTTCATATTTCACTGTGCATTTATCAAAATGACATAATCTTAAATGGGAGGAAACAGGAGCGAACGAGGAGAACATATTTCTCACTTGAGTCAGCTGAGAAGTAAAAGGCGGCAATATGTGGCTGCCCTAACTGAATTAAGAATGAGAAGGAAAGGCAGATGTTGCGCATTAAAACATGAACCTTCCTGCAAATTACAATATTAAAGAAAAACAAAGGCAATACAGTTCACACTAGCACAGCATAGCGGAGGACTGGGAGTGTAATATACAGTATGTTTCCATATGTACTGTGCAAGCAGAATGCTTGTTTACCAAACAGAGTCTATTAAGTGTTTGAAAACCCCCTAGAGCCCCCGCCAGGGCTCAACTTTGCAAAAAACCAAACATCGGCTCCAGAAATGATCTCCTTTAAATGCCTATAACCACATTAAACACGGGCGTCTCCACCGGCCATCAACGGCGAGCATTCGTGGAAGGGGTGCGTAATGAAAGACTCCGCGCACAGAGGGATAACGCTACACGCAAGGCCATCATCACTCAGGTGAGTGGTTGAGATGAAGGATCAAAGGCAGCCTCCGCCACTGGCATGACTCCGCTGCGCTGCCGGCCCCCGCTGCCAAAGAAAAAAAATCACCGGGTTTATATCGGCGGGGATGAAGTAAGGATTAAGAATAAAGGAATTCTTCAACACACAACATCATTTACACAAGAAACAACAAGCTGGATATGTGATAGGCCTTTTTGTATTTCAATTTGAATGCTCAGTCAGAGGGAGACGCTTAGAGTGAAAAGGTCTGAAGAGGCACAGACAAAGCGCATTCATAAAAGCTCGCGGAGATGTGAAGGTTTGAACAAGGTATGGTGTTGCGAGATTTTCTGAGCGCGGAAGCTGTTTTTTTTTTGTTTTTTTTTGATGGTGACATAAAGTTGCGTCTTTTTTGTGGAGACAGTTCAAATCCCGTTCCAGTCAGACATTGCAGTGAGTGTTCCTGGTAATCCCTTGTTCAAGCCGAAAAGTGATTGAAATGCGATTCTCTGTCACAAAAAAACAAAACATATCATTCATTGTTTAATGAGCGTAGGCCTCTGGTGTGTGTTTATCTTTTATTTGCACGTGCATGAGAAAGTGTACATCCTCACAGTGTTTATCAGAAAGGATTTCCATACATGCAGCAAAGCATGCCAGCTCCCGATTCATCCCCCCAGCCAATCCATTCCTCTTCCCATCTCTTCATCCAAGCAGTAGGATGTTGTTTCACAGGCACAAGCCCATGTTTTGTTTTGTTTTCTCCCCTCTTTGTTTTTAATTGCTACCGTGGAGGTCAATTAATTTCACTCCCCCCCTCTCTCTATCTGCAGCCCACACAGCTGCGACGCTCCGTGTTTGTTAGCCCATCTCCTTCCAAGGCCCTAATGCCACACATCACTTCAAATGGATTAATCGAGCCACTTTGTTGTTTAATCTTGCCTCGGCAGGACTAGGGTGGGTTAGGGTGTGGGTTGTGTGTGGGAGAGGTGTGATCAGAGACTCAGGCTTGTCTGCCTTTGTCGCGGAAAGACCGACTGACTGGTCAGACAAACGGATGCGTAGGCAGCGGGATGGAGGGTCAGAGGGACCAAATGATGGACGGAGGGAGGGATCGACCATGATGAGCAGCCAGTACCACAGTTAGAAATCACTGACGGACACTGGACGAAAGAAAGTCGGTTTTAAATGATGTGTTTTAACACAAACGTAAAGATGTCCTCATGTAGATTTGTATACCTCTTTTCTCAAAATTCAGCTACGCTGACACCGCGTTTAACCTGTTCTATTTAATGTGACAGCTCGATAACTTATCATGCGTTAATGCATAATAACTGTTTAGTGTTCTTAAAACACCCAATCACGTCAAATAAATTAAATCACACAGGCCCAAGGGTGTACACGGCTACAATCACAGGCCTCCAGACTTAGACTTGCACATGATTCTGAACACCACCTCTCCAGATACACACACACACACACACAAACATACAAGCACAATTAAAGGTCCCGTTTGATGTTTTGATCCTTTCATGTTCTGATGACAATTTCATCAGATCGGGGGGGTGTATGGTTCCAACCTCCCGGCTACAGGCGCAAAGACATGCTGCCACCTTACCGCCACCGTTACACACAAACCATGCAGATCCACATGCATGTGCACAGACCGCCTCCCAGCAACCGGCAGTACGTTACTCTCTTGTGACATGCTGAGTCAGCCCAAGCCCTTTAAGACGTCTCGCTTCTCTGTTGCCAGATATCAGAGAGAGAGAGAGAGAGAGAGAGAGAGAGAGAGAGTATGATGGGATAGAGACGGAGGACGTAGAAAGACTGTCTGGGACCAATCCATGGACCTTTTGTAGTAGCACTAGTAAGAATTCACTTGGCTGGTAGGGGGAAGAATGGGGACCACTAACCTGTCATTGGATTCATTGTATGTTATAGAGCCATTCCTTTAAGTTTTGAATCTGTCCTGCTAGTTTAGCTTTTCACTACACGTCGAGTCGTGTAGGAGAGAATTACTATATATGCACTAAATTGGTGTTATTGTCAACAGAATACCTTTCAAAGGAGAAGTTTGAATACAGGCCTTAGCGAGTACCACGGTGTGGTTAGATTAGCATAACACCTTCTGCCGGTTCCAAACTCTATATACTTTGAATTCGGAGAACGTTCTCACAATTTGTTGACTTCCAAGTGGATCAACCAAAAACTAATTTTGTGTCCAGTTATTTGGGTTTTGTCTCCCTGCCAATAAAATCTATTAAATTTAATAAAGGCTTTGCTAAGTTGCTGATCACTCTGTTTTTGATGAGCATACCTTAAAAAATTTAGGTCAGGAGCTTTTAGAGGACTGACCTCACAGGATTGAAAAGGAGCCAACAGCACACACACCTACACGTCGAACGAGCGTGTGTGTCTCTGCATGTGTGAGTGCACGCTCGACAAACGCACACTGAGAGAGTGTGGTTTCCTCAGCTGTAAAAGCAAGGCTTCGGGTGAAGCCATGAATAAACGGTTGTCAGTTGGCCCTAGATGGAAAGTGCCTTTACTGATAAGGAGAGCTCGAGAGCCGAGGAAGAGGATGAGAGAATTGAGTTGGACGGGCCACTGTGGGTTTCAACCGACAGTTTAGTAATGTCAGGGTTGCTATTACAAGTAACAACACCATCTGAAATCAGTTCAGAAAGATATTTAAAGATTCAGATAACTGTAGAAAACAATACAGCATAGATTTGTTTTGTTTTTGTTTTTTGGGGATTTTCATAAGTAACCTGTTATTTATAAATGTCTATATATATATATAAATGTATTTAAAGTAGGGCTTTCAAAATGAACTCTTTAATCTATGCGATTATTGTGGCTGAGAATAATGCGCTAAAATATTCTAACGCAGTTCTTTACTTTCGGTGTGCTTTGTGCCCGACGCAAAACCGCTTGCGTGGCCGTAGTCAGTTAGACAGGAGAGACCGAGACGGTAGGCTACTTGAAGACGGAGAGAGATTTTTGCTGGGGTGAGTGACAAACGGACCACTTTACACACTTCTAGGCTAAGCTAGCTGCTAGGCTAAGCTAGCTGCTAGGCTACTTCCACTTCAACATATACCCTGTTCAGAGGACCACCATTGTGTCCCTAAAAGACAGTGGTTTGGAAAACATCCTGGCTAAATGTGGGGACATTGTTGGCGAGAGTTGAGAGCAAAGTGCACGAGGACAGCAGGAAGAGTTGCTAGTTCAACATGTTCCACTCGGTGGAATTCGGCCTTCAAGATGATCAAATGTGTGTCGTTTTTTTGTTCAAAAAAATACAATTAAACAACACTGTCTAAAATACACGCTTTCCAATTACCTTTTACAAAGGGGGCTGTGTGAGCTTGTGTGGTATATCCAGTGCATACACTATAGATTCGACAGTATGATAATTTGATTTCTAAACGTGAAGGAGAGAGCAAGAAAAAAAACAGTAAAGCTAAATTTCTTGTGCTCATCGATTACACTTTATTACACAGAAACCAGTGCTGGAATTAGCAAATAGCCCCCCATAAAGCACCGTAACGTTCTAATCTGTTTATAATTAGCATTTCAATGATCTTACACATTAATGTCCGACCTTCAAGAACTCTGACCCGGTTCTAATTGGTGCTAATATCCGATCATCGCCATATATGAAACTAGCCATGACCAAACAAATGGACCTCAGGTACAGCTAATTTCTGGAGCAATTATCTTTTCATGTTGAGCGATTTAGCTGATTATCTGCGCAATTTCACACCCTTTTTTTATCCCAGTGAGATTATAAATGGAATTACATTATGAAAAAATAAAAACAAAATATCACTTTGCAAGGCACGGCCCTGTGCAAAAATTGTTCAGAAGTAACTTAGAGACTTAGTAGTCTCTTAATCTCTAACAATATGTAAATGCACTGAATATCGTCTCGTCCATTAAAATGTAAAGTATGGGAGTGCCCTGGTCTTTTATACCACAATAAGCACATTGAATGTATAGAAATAAATGATAATATTCTATTGGTCATTTAAAGTATGTTTAGAAATAGGAGGAAAAACAAAACTCAGAATGTCTAACAACACTTATAGATTGCCAACAATTAGTTCCCTTGAGAGCAATAAAGTCTCTATTTATTTTAACGTTATAAAGTATTTCATTAGAATTACTAAACAATATCTGAGTTTCTTTATTGTTGAAAACGGACTAAGACAATGCTGAATATTAGCTGGGTTGGGATCTATTTTTCATTTGAAGTAGCACACTTGTATGCAGTAACGTACTTCATCTGGGCTGCAGGATTGCAACATGAAAGGTGGTCAAACTGGGTAATTTAACTCAATGTACATCAGGTTGTTAAATACATCCTGCTGTCTGACGGCTGAAAACAATGATTATAAGGCAAGAGTAAGAAAATTGCTGTAGCATATAGGAAGCTGCCTGTGTGGTCCGAAAAACTCTGATTCAAATGTCCCCATTAGAGTCAGTGACAAAAAGCACAATGACAGTCTGCACACTGGGTATAAACAGTGATTATATGCAGGTGCCTTTACACGTAAATCAAAGCAGGGCACTGAAAAATACGGGAATTGTCGTAGGATTTTAGAAAAAGAACAATATATATATATATATATATATATATCTATATCATTCACAAAACAGTTCTCATATCATCAAGTATTAACCTTCAGCTTAACCCTCTGCTGTGTGGTTCTTCTTGTTAACAGATATGCGTGACGGCGGAAGTGTGATTTCTCTCTCGAAACACTGCCTTTAATTTAGAGATTTTCAATAATGAGAACATTAATTGTAGCACTATCTTATCAACCCTGCACAACACAGGGTTGATCAAATGAACACATTTCTTGTGGTGGGTCTTGGGAGAAAACAGAAAACTTACTAGAAAGAAATCGGTTGAGGGAAATTTGAAAGTTAAGAGGAAAATGAAAGAGAATGAAATATACAGTGATTAAAGACAATAAAAGAAACAAAGGAGTTCTGAAATCCAGTTAGGGGGCTGCTGGATTTCATAGATGCAATGATCTGATCTCTCTGCTGTTGTGCTATACTTAAAAATAAATAAATAAAAAATTCAAAGATTTTAAATTAGGAACGCAAATACATTTTATCATTTTACATTATTTCCAATAATGCACCAAATAACAAGAAAGAGGATTTCTTCCATTTCCTCCATAGGCAAAAAAAATAAGTCAATCCAAAAAAAACATTTCCCTTAACTTATTAAATAGGTTCATACACACATTATAAAGCCGGAGACCTTCTGCTTGTGCTCACTTTGCTTAGAGATCATTTAAAAAATGCATTCTCATGAATTGTCATCCCATCCTCCACACATCCAAATGTGTATTTTTCTAATGCATGAGAGGCCATATTCAAATGAAGGAGGGAAAGACCTTTCACACCAAGCTGGGCTATAATGGGGAAAGCTTAGCATAACTTTCGTCTGATTTCCAATGCAAATATTAACAGTCAAGTTCAGTGTGTGGCTGCAGATTATAGTTTATCCCTCTCACACACCACAGACTTCTTTTACGCTCTGGAAACATTTTTGCTTATCAGTGCAATGCAATGATCAACTCTCCTCACATCCTCCCAGTCCGCCTAGGAGACTACAAGTGGTGCAGAGAGAGAGAGAGAGAGAGAGAGAGAGAGAGAATGATAGGGGGTTACGGCAGACTGAGAGGGGAAGATGAAGAGGGGAGAAAGAGACTAATGCACATTTAAATGTAGTCGGAACCACCCCAAACCTCATCCACCTCCCATGATTATTATTTTTTCCCCTCTTATTGTCTGAATCCTCAGTGCTTAAATCCTTAAATTAAACATCTTAATTGATGTAAGCCCTGCTATCATAAGGGGAATTACAGAAGAACTCAGTGGAGTCCCCCCCCCACTCCCTCTCCTCACTCTCCCCCGCCCCGTTCCCACTTCCACAAAACTCCCCACTCTACTTCTAAAAACGCATGAAATATTATTGTTTATGTAATTACACTGTGCGAGAGGCGACATCCCTCCTATCTCCCCCTGCTCTCGTTGTGTGTGTGTGTGTGTGTGTGTGTGTGTGTGTGTGTGTGTGTGTGTGTGTGTGTATAAAGGCAGCATGACTGATAAGTCATCTCATCAAACAATACATGGAGAATAGCACAGGGAATTCTTATGAATAAAGCTTCTATAGGCACTTCCACTTCTATTATATTTTTCTCTTCTACTCAAAGAATGATCCTTCCTTCTCATGGACAACGTACAGTTGTGCTGTGAATAAGAAATAAATGTGGAAGAAAGTTATCGCCTCAGTTATGTGAATTTACTGTATTCTACAGGGGAACATGTTCTTTCACACAAATATGTGGAATACACAAACGCCAACGGTTTCCGGATACACATACATTTACAATATCAGAGAATGTAAACACAAAAGAGCTGCATTTCTAAAATGTAGTGTATTCATTTCATAATGATTAGTGTGCCTCTATTCATGAGGTCAACCACGTTCTCTGTAAGGCTCTCCTCCCCACCGGCTTAAATACAGTTGTAACACTTATTGAACCTGTTCACTACAATCCTAAACGTTCACGTAATTACAGTAGCCAGTGATTCTTCAGTTCATTTTTGGGTTTATGAAATGTAAAAAAAAGAATAGAGAATGACCATCAAATGTTTTCAAGGCCATCGCAATCACTGAAACCGTGACAAATTTGTGTTCATTTTTGCCAAAAAATTTAATTTAGTTGATCGTTTTTACATTACATTACATGTCATTTTGCTGACGCTTTTATCCAAAGCGACTTACAATAAGTTTTTAGGTTGAACGGCTAACCCTGTAATTCCATAATTGTTTCAGGGTAATTAAAAAAAAGAGCAATTGAACAAATGTTCTCATGTGTCTGCACTTGTTCCCCAAGAAGGCTTTTCATCAATACAAATAACCAGTAAGTTGTGTGTTGTGGAAAATCTTTGAAAAAAGTAGATCCATCTATTATGTGTCAAAATAGAAAGGAAACAGTGTTTTCACCTGAAAATGATCTATTTACATAATGTATGTCGAGTGTTGTGCCTTCAAACAAGAAGTAGCAATATATCAGTAAATAATAGAGCAACGAGAAGAAACCACTCATTTGTTTTTGCTGGATTCTAGACAGGGCCGCAGCACTTTTGTTGGACTGTGTCGCACTAAACACCAGAGGGGTGGGTAAACACACAGAACCGTGTGGCAGCACAGCCAATTAGAAGTTGCGTGAGGTCAGGCCGAGGCCCGAGGGAGTAGAGGAAACAATAAATAATTTGCAGAGTAAAAAGCAAAGTGTTGCCCAGTACAAAATGCATTGTGTTCTTTAAAGTCTTTATTTTCCCAATGAATTATACATGTGAGAACTGCTGCAAACATGCGTTGCCCAGTGAGGGGGAGGTAATCTTCAATCTTTGTAAGTACTTCAACAATGGTGTGTATGACAAACACTGGAAGAGATTTGATGCTGGATGGAGACGTGAAGTGCTCCCTGTATTATAACATCCGCCAGCTTTGGAAAACAACCAGCCAGCTCCAGTTATCCTCAGCCAATGTTTACCGATTGTTTCCTGTACTGGAGGAAACCGCTGATGTGGTAACAGTTTGTTTTAACCTGCTGATGGCTTAAGTAATGTGAACAATGTATGAATTCCATTGAAATGATAAAACATTGTGATTTTTTTGTGTTATTTTATGTGATATTTCTTTAATTTGGTAAAGATCCTGACATTGTAAGACAACCGCTCCATGTTGCCTAAGTTTACACAGACACTGACATAAGTTGCCTCCGCTGAGAGGAGTAATCAGTTTCCTGACTGTAAGCTGTGGCAACAGTGAATACAAGAAGATTGAGTGAGCCTCAAGAGCTGCTTTTGTGTTTAAAGTTTTCAGCTGTGAGATTAAAAATTTCCAATTGGATGTATCACTGGGAACCTTTCCCCAGAAACGTACGTCTCCTTTTCAAACCAAATCCAGTCACGCAGAGCCATTTGCAGCATTCTGCTTTTCCCTATTCTTGTTTTCCAAAACATTAGTCTTACAAACTCTAATGCGTGCAAATGCAATGATTTAAGCAGGCCGCCTCTCTCTCGTTTCCTTTCTTTCCCTCACACTTCCTCTCCCTGTGTTTAGAAGGCGGTGAGTAAATCATATGGTCAGGCTTGTGTAAATCCAGAAAATAATGGGATCATATTCCTCTCTCTTCCGCCTATCAAAGTTTTGTACAAAAAGCAAAAAAGCTTCTCGATTCAATACCCAGGAAATTATAAAGACTCTGACAAATCAACATCCCTTGACAACTACATAATACATGACTTTAAGTATGCAGCCTGTGAAGCACCATCACAGCCTATGATAGTTACACCGACTCACCTACACATATTGCCAACCACTCTGGAGAGAAAGCGAAGGATTGTATGAAATGAAATGAAATGTATGTATGTTTTACAAGCTTTGATGGATGGACATTTTGCAGGAAATTTGTGTTTATTTTTTTTTGGTTGTTTTGAAAATAATGAGTGTAGAAAAGAGACCCATGAAGAATTCCGAATTGTGTCATTTGCAAATCAGAAAAATCATAGCTTACACTTTTGATGTGGCACATGGATTGTTTGCCTGGTTTTGTCAAGATCCCCTTGAGTGGCTCCCAAATGTTAACAATCCCGTCCTGATATTTCTATCTAAAATGCAAGTGTTTGGCTTCACTATAAGCAACCGTATTCTGCATATATGCTTCCTGCCAGACACCAAAAAATGACAACTCTTTCCAAAACTAACTTTTCTCCCTCTTTTTTTTCTTTGTTTCGTCTGAAGTGTGTTTTCAAGGACATCTGGAGAGCAGCAACGTAGAAAATGTTACAGTATCTTTGCATGGTTGCGCTCTTCGACAGCTGCGGCACATATGGCACTGCATAGAAATCAAACGGAAATCATAACATGCTCGGTGCTGTAATTGCATTGTAAAAATGCCCCCATATTCACAAATCATGTCGGAATAACCAAAATAAATGATGGTAGACAGGAACTGCAGCACGCACACGACTCCAAAACAAGCATCGGGCTAGACACTCTAATTCAGTATATCATACATGCGTCAGGGTCGTGCTCTTTACTCATGCACACTCCCAACATTTCCCGGGGTCAAAGTGGAAGTGGGTGAAAGTCACATCCAGCAAGCGGCCTCTGTCGCACGTGGCCTGATGGGGTTGATTAATCCGCAGCAAGCTAAGGTTTGTCTTCTACAGCTGAGTGAACAACTTCATTTCAGCTGATGAGTTCAAGCTCAGGTCAGGCCAGTCCTCATCTGTGACATTACAACAGCCACACAATGAGAATTAATTTCTTTCACACCGAAAACAACCACGCGGTGCTGGGAACCCGGGTTTTAAGACATCGCAACTCGGAGTGGAGTTAAATACCGAAGTGATATTGTGTGCGTGTAGGAATTTTTATTTTATTTTTTCTACTTTGTTCATTCTTTGTGGCTTTGGTAATGTTGGTCAAGTGTAAACAAAGATGGCTTTTTTCCAGGCCTTCTTTGCATTTGACAGATGATTGTTTGGAGTCTGCCCCTCTGTAGTTTCCGTTGCCTAGAAATGAATGTGCTAAACACAAACAGGTGAAGCAATCTGCAATACTCATTTTCTCTGAAAAAAGGCGGCGCTGGGGAAAGAAACCTTCAAGCAATGTTTGTGTTTGTTTCTGAGACCATCCTTTCTGTAGTATGGATTCCATTTGCATCTAATATTACCACTGCGAAATCACAGAAAAATGAAAACTATTTTTTGATTTCTGCATGGTTTGCCATCTGTTACCATACTTCTGAATTCTACATCTCGACTCCCTGAGGCGTTCACTCACTTTCTCTCTAATTCACAACCGTTTATCTCTTCTTTTTTTCTTCTCTTTTTCCCACTTTGCAGTCAATCGTAAAAAAAAAACAGAACTCTAAGCTTTCCTCTCAAGCATTACCAATGTGCAGAAGTATTCGTTGAAATATTTAAACATAAGACTTATAAACCACATGATCCCAGGGTAAACTTTACGATTGAAATGAGACCGGCTTTGCATGCAAACAGAGAAAATGTTAATGCAGAGGAATTTATATTTTGCATTTCACTGATTCATAGACACAAACATGCACACACAGAAGGTTATGTAGACTGAAAGTACCGTCAAAATGAAGTGACTTTTAAATGGGTGAGCATTAATAAATCAGCAGGGCCTTTCTATGGACTGTGTCCTGTTTCTGCTCAGTGCATTTTCCACCTGTCTGCCTGGTCTTTGACGGAGCGACTTCTGCCATTATTACAAATAAATATAGGTTTGAATCTATGGCTCTGTCAAATATCTGTATTATGGTTTCAGAAATAATTGAATCTCTGCAGATTGTGATCTAGGTGATTTAGGGGTTGTTTCAAAGGGACCCGATGCCATGTCATGTATGGGAATACATTTCACTGTTTAGCAGGGAAAGGCATATTGTGAAATGGGCGAGAGGTGTCCCGCGATGTATGTCACAGTCACTTTTATCATCAACGTTGTGATGAAACTTGTGTCTGTGGGGTTGGAAATAACTCTCCGTGTTATCTTTGCCGTGGAATATTCATTGCAGCAATTATTCAAACCTGCAAAGCGCCTGTCTGCAGTCATATGTACTGAAAGGAAAAAAACGTTGGTGTTTGAAAAGTTATTCGCAATTTTCTGTACATAAATCAGCATCACATTATGAAAGTCAACACACAGATACGTAAAAAACGCACAGCTGATAAGAAATGCTTCCGCCAAAGCGACATAGAACTCAAGATGTACTGAAGTTTCACAGCCCTCCGGAGTTAAATCGGCTTTTTATGAAGTTTTCCATTCAGCTTTTCAGTCTGAACTTATTGTGAGTGAGAAAAAAAAATAGAAGACCATAAAAAAGACGAGAAAAACACCCCAAAAGTTGTCAAGATGGAGAGAATAAAGTGCGTGTCGCCTGTGCTCTATCCAGCCACATGAAACACAAGTTAGGCACAGCAAAGACAAAGGGCTCGTCTCCTTCAAGCATGAAGGAAGACAGACAGAATATGTAACCATCCTTAAGTAATTTTGTTTACTGGCCCTGGCTTCTGTGCTCTCGGGGCAAAGTCTCAAGGCG
Organism: Gasterosteus aculeatus; assembly: GCF_964276395.1. Classification (NCBI taxonomy): domain Eukaryota; kingdom Metazoa; phylum Chordata; class Actinopteri; order Perciformes; family Gasterosteidae; genus Gasterosteus; species Gasterosteus aculeatus. The sequence goes on along the minus strand of NC_135707.1, from coordinate 13,207,699 downwards.
TTCGCCCATCTATTGAACAAAACTCAGCAAATTGGTACCTTTAGGTTTATTTCTCTTTGAGCTCTCTCACCTGGGAGTCAGGGGAAGAGCTGCCTTGTAGGCCCGAACGGCAAACAGCTTCCCTCTGATCTGCTCCCTTCGCCCTCGCGCTATTTGAACTACGTTTTCTCCCCTGGCGTTCTGGGAGCCGTTTGCTCTCTTTCTCTGTGTTGAGAAAGAAAGAGGTTGTGTTCTTCATACATATTTTAAAGTCGGGTGTACGTTCCCTCATGCAAACCCAAACACACACCGACACACTTTCTCCTCGGCACCCGTTGATGCTTTCGGGGCCAGTTCGATACCTGGACCTGAGCTCTTTTTTTAAAAGCCAGTGGTCCACCAAGTCGCCCCAATTTGTTAACATGTTTGGTGGACATGAGCGCATTAGTGTCGGGTCCTTGTATACTCAGCGTTAGGAAAAGTACGTGTCCAATGCGGCGCTTTGATGAAGCTGTCAACGATCAATAATTCATCACTACTTCACTCGGCTTTCCAAGCATCTCAGTAACTTTCTAAGCAAACTAGAAAAGACTTAAATGAAAGCAAAGGGATCAGAAGAAAAAAAAGAAACAAACGCACACATACACACCGTGTTTATATTTAATGGCTTTTTGCTTTTGGAAATGCCACAACGCACTTGGTCAGCATGTTTAGACGGGACGAGAGGAAGGCAGGAGTGTGGAAGACCAGTGAGGGAGGGAGGGGGAACGGGGGGGGGGGGGGAGTAAAGAACAACTTTGTACAAGCACCTTTGGTTTGTTCTCATTTTGTTATTTTGCTCCATAAAGAAAGAAAAAAAATGCTTTGGCCACCATCTTGTGGTATTTCCCACTAATCCCCACAACCTCCAGCTCAGCGGCAGTGTGTATCTGTGTGTGTGTGTGTGTGTGTGTGTGTGTGTGTGTGTGTGTGTGTGTGTGTGTGTGTGTGTGTGTGTGTGTGTGTGTGTGTGTGTGTGTGTGTGTGTGTGTTGCATGTACATATGTGCACCTGCGCGTATGTTGGGGCTCTAGTTTCTAGTGTGTGTGGCCAAAATCTAAATCCATGCCAGGACAGCAATCCGGTCTGAAAACACAGCTCCTAATCCTTTAACCTTCAGAACAAGAGGAGAGGGAAAAACAGCTGAAGGGCCAAGCATGGTGAAGCAGAAGGAGAGAGAAAGACACCCAACTAAGACCCGACCAGACCCGGAGCCACCCCACCCGCCCCCCCTCCCGCTCCTCGAGGCAGTAAAATGGATTTCTATTTCGGGTGGCTGGATACCGCTGATCATGGTTCATAGCAACCTTTCAGGGCCCTGGAGTTAAACATCGTGGGCTGATGTCAGGATGCGAACACTGATCAGAGCCAGGGAGATGGGTCCTGATGGCCTTCCAATCTGCCAAAGCTGTGATGGCTGCTTTGCTGATACCATCACAGTAAATTCTATCACTGTCACTCTCTGTTTCTATCCAGAAGCACTCAGGGTATGTGTTGGCACGTCTTAGTGTGCGGGTTGGTGTGCACGGGCCTTTTTCCAGCTTTCCGTGACTGACAACTTATCTGATGGCATTGTGCTCTGTGTTATGTACTGTAGCATAACCTCGATGATGCCTTTTCCACAAAAGCTTGAGGAGCTGAAAGAACAGAACAGAACAGGTGTGATACCTCATAAGAATATGAGTTTCTGATGTAAAAATGTCTCTAATTTTGTCATAAAGCCATACGGTAATGATTTCTGACAAATTTGTTGGCACGGTTTGTTTGCATAATACAGACTGAAACAATCACTGGCTCACAAAGACAACAAATCCCTTATTGTTCCTGTCAAACCAAAATGATGTTTTGTGTTGTCTCACTAAGGAAGGTAAGCAGAAAACGTATAATCTTTTAATGAGGTTATAATCCATCAGACAATTTTTAACTGACTCAATAGTCATGAAAAATGCTGAAAGAATAGTTTTTACCTAAATGTAACCTCAGATTGCCCTACAATCATACGTTATGTGCATATGGTGTAGACACACTGCTCTGTGTGTGGCACAGATCAACACCTCCATCTTCTACTCCTCCATCATTATCCGTGCTACTAGGAATCAAACCATACCATCATCTTAGCAGCATTTATTCCATTCTGAGTAATAATTCCTCAGAATGGATGAAAAAGGTGCTCCTCCTACTCGTCTGCGTCTGTATGGCCCCCAGCATATTCCTGGGGCTTCAGTCTAGGAAGGGAAATACATAAACAAGAAAAGATCTGACGAGAGTTAGCCAGGGGCACCGCTGGATACCCACAAACACACACAATCACACAAGGACACATAAACACAAAACTTATGCATCACACATGCACTTCGACACAGGCACACTTCATTCATATGCATAGCAATAGCCCTTCACACACACACACACACACACACACACACATTCATACACAGACTCACTTGATCTCTAATGGTCAATGAGCCAAGTGTTTTAAGTAATCAGAGGCTCCTATGTTGAGTTTTGATTATTCTCCAGATGAAAGGCATTGGCTTTTGAAGGCAGGTCATGTTCATTACACCCCTTTTTCATATTTCTATCCCAACTTCTGCCAAACTAGTGGATTAACTGCTTTGCCAGATTCTTCCTTTTTTGTACCATGAGATTCCATAAAACATATAAGATGAGAGGTGAGTGTGTACCGAGTGGGAGTAGAACATGTCTCTGGAGTGCAGCTGCTGGCTTTTTGATAAAGGCTGCTTGTTTCTTTTTTTTATATCTCCAAAATAAATAGTTTGTTTTTTAAAAGACGCATATTTAAGTGGCCATAGAACTCTTAACAAGCAGACAATATCATTGAATAAATAAAACCAGATACACGTACTGCTCCCTTCCCTTGGTGCAGGACACTGTTCAATACAGTGCATTACATTTCCAGTGGCAGGCAGTTTCCCTCATCCTCTGTACCATTAAGGCCATCAATGTTGACAGGATCAATACATGTGTTTTGGCCCCAGTGCCCCTGCAAGAGATAGCTTGTCACTGCTGACAGACAAATATCAGCGCTTGGCCCTGTGACGGGGGGGAAATCACAGTACTGTTCCGTTAAGATCATCCAACATGGTATTGATTTGCCCTGTGCTAATCATACATCAGAGCTGAATAAATGGCTCAAAGGCAAACGTCCCATTGTTCACAATCGGGAGATGTAATAAAAAAGAGAGACATTTCTTTTATTGCTCGTAACTCGGGGCTAGTCATATAATCGCGCCTTGATGGGAAAAGGCCTGGTTAGATCGAGGCCCGTCAAAGTGTTGTTGGTACTTTTTAGTGATGACCCCATTGACTGAGGCAGGTCCTGATGATAACAGTGTGTGTCTTTGTGTGTTTGTGGATTGTGGTGTTTGACAAATAGCAACCTCACTCTTATATATCTACAGAATACCGCAAATCAAGCCTGCTTTTAGTTTTTGTGGGGTGGTTTGCTCACATCAGATTCAATGTCATCCTCATCCAGAATTGCCCCCCCGGTGGCTTTGTTACCTATTCCAAGCTTGAGTAGCAGAATTGTTAACAAATGTGCCACTAATTGGAAATGCAGCAGTCTTACTGACTTCTGTTGTTAACTAGAGATACAGAGTTATGGCTCGGAAATGGGAGGATTGTAATCGCACACCCGTTTATTCACTGTTGTCAAGGCCTTCAACAAGGAAAGGCTGCCAGTTGGGCACCAGTCATTTTGCACATGCGGTGTTGGCAACAAGCGGCTCCGTCTCGAACACAGCTACGAGGAATAATCGGAAGTAGCCAATGTCAAAACTTCTGATGAGCCTGTGAGCCTCAAGATACACTGATTTGCTTGTATTTCGCTGTTTTATTCTCACTGAATCTTAGTCAATAAGTCACAATCCACTGAGCAAAATCAAAATCGTAAAGGACAACCAACACTCAAAATCCATATTTACTATTATGTAAAATCAGTTAAACCCTTCAAGCTATTTCCAAGGCAATAGTCCAATAAATCTCCCCCACCGCCAACCGCTTTGAGTGCAGCTGAGTGTGTTGAAAGCTATACAGCATGTTAAAGGTTAGAAATAAATCTCTTGCTATGTGGAGAAGGTGCAATAATTATTTGAGAAGCTGCAGTTCTTGATCTCCTGTTTCCTTCCATCTTTTTCTGAGTACTCAGTTATCTACACTATTCCATCACGAACTCAACTGATAACAGACTGGAGAACTCAATTGACCTTGACTGAGCGTAGGAGAGTAGACACTCGTAGTGCTGAGGAGGAGAGGGCGAAGGAAACCATCTTTCTGACTGACTGTCAGACAATCTGTTTTCACAGATTTAAAATAATAATAAATTACATTTCCAACAACAGCATGAATCACTGATGAACAGTTAATCAGTTTTTGCTGGGTGTTTAAGGTTTGGGAACAACGTGATCGTTATAGCTGTAGGACAGATTTAGGTTTAGTGCAGCGGCCCTTTTTTCCCTCACGGACCGGTTTCATAGTACTTTGTGAACCGGTCACACGCCGAAAATAAACCACGGCCAGAAAAACGCTCGGAAACAACAACTACATATTGTTGTCTTGTCATAAAGGCTAATGTTTAATTGTGGTCTTAGGGTACTTGTCAACTGATGATGTCATTGTTCTTGGCAAAGCACTTGTGAGGTCATGTAAGTTGAGAGAGAGTTAAGTATTTAAAATCTTGTGTTTTACATAGTATTTATACTCTAGTAGAGTTCTCTGAGCTGAAATTCATTTGTAATCTAATATTTTTCCAGTGTAGAATCCTGATAACAGCACGTAATGAAATCCTTCAAAGGGGGGGAACAATAAGGTTACTAGACTGGGGAGATTATTTTTCGACAACCTGTTAAACCAGCTTCAGACTTCTCTCTGAGCAAGGCGGGAGAGATGCGCCAGACAAAAGATAGCAGCTGTCAATACAATGTGAAAGTGCCAAAAGCACAAAAATAAATCACAAAACTTCCGCCTGCCACAAACAATAATGATTCTCCTCTACAAAAACTGCTGACCGGTAAATTATTCATATTCATGCTATGAATAAATAAAATAAACAGGCCCCACACTCAGTCTACAAATCTAGAAAGTATTTGCCCATTTAATCATCAAATTTTAACAGAAGCTGCAACACATTGCATGAGCACTCGGGACTCCTGGGACAGTTGCAAACTTGAACAACTGCCAATAAGTGGTTGTGCTTAATTTTCAAGAGCCATTTGCCTCCTATCTGATTCCTTTCCCACAGTATAAACCTTTCTATCTCCCTCGGCCCCTACACATGGCTTTGTACTGTACAGCACAAATGCACATCCATTTCTAATTAGCAAGCCAGTGGTATGTTACCAGTACCACATAACATACAGTGTTTTAGAATGGCTTAGTGATATTCTTCCACCTATACCTAGTGTAGGTATGTCAATAGTGTCAGTGAACCGCTGCTAATGAATTTAACGCCACACATGCCTTGCAGCAGAGTTTCTAACGGTTTTCTTCTCCACATGTAAATGACCTCCTGTCCTGGATCTTTGATTGCAGATCAATGACTGTTTGCTTTATTTCAACATTCAGCACCAGTGAACCACGACGCCACAGGGGCAAATGTTGAACAGAGAATTTACAGGTTTGCTATCGAGCACTTTGAAATAATAAAGCTGCTAGTGAGCTATTAAACAAACGAGAGAATAAAGTGGCTGCTGTGGACCTAGATTAACACGATAGATACAATGTGGAAGGGTGTAATTATTCTTTACTGACACAAGCGTTTAGCCCCCAGAGCGGAACAGTGTTTACCACAAATACTGCCACCACGCTTGACCTAATCATGGGCTGAGATTTACCTGACTGCATTTGAAATGTGTTAAAGCTGATTTGTGAATTGTAGCTGATATTTTCCAGCAAACAGATCATTCTATAGTCTGTCTTGCTGTTGCATTTGATAATACCAACGACTACCGAACAATTATATGTTCCCTTTTGTGGTTTTAAAACAGCATGTACTTGAGGAATTAGCAATACATTCCACTTTGGTATTATACATTTTATATATATTTAAAGTGTATATATTTATTTCACATGATTGGCATCATCATATGATAAGATCAGTGGCTGGATTTCGGTTTGTCTGTTGTTTTAGTTTTTTATACCTGTATGAGCCAAATAATTCTCTTTCTAGGGATGAAAAAAGTACACTAAAAAAGTACTACAAAGGATGTTGACCAGACTTGATTCAAATTTTGATCTGATAAAAGATATATCTAGAGAATTTCAGGAACAAAAGTTGAATGTCCTGCTTTTGAAAACTAATCACAGGAAACACAAAGCATGTACTGATAAATAATGCAAGATTGATGTGTATAATTGCAAGGCGAGGGACTCCAAAACGCGTATACATCAATATGCATCTAGACCAGCAGGGACAATAGAGGACGGACTTAACTGTTACTGCCAACTCCAGGCTGCAGAAATATGGCAATCTCTATATTGTCCTGCCAATGTATTAAATCCATGAGATGCATTCCAGGTCTTGATTATGTGAGTGATTTGTCTGGTCTTTTGTATGAATGTGTGTGTGCATTTCCATCGAAATACAAATGACCAGTGATGTGCACGCACGCAAGTCTATGTTGCACATCTTACGAGTCGAGCGTACATGTGTCCACGCGCTGATGTGTGTGCATAGGTGAGGGCACACATATGTGTGTGCACTTGCTGGCATGTCAGCTGATGTCCCCAGTAATCCAGCAGTGGGCCTGTTGTGGATTAGTAGCAGGCTCCAGGGGATGGGAATCCCATTTCCGTTTACAGCTCTCCCTGGCAGGAAGAAAGGCAAGGATGCCTTCTCTCTACTGCCTTCACACCGGTTGGAGCCTGAAGGTGTGTGTGTGTGTGTGTGTGTGTGTGTGTGTGTGTGTGTGTGTGTGTGTGTGTGTGCTTGTAACGTTATGTTGTTTGGATGACATGTGGATGTGGATGTCAAAGGGAAGCTGGTGAGTCTGTTTTATATTTATATGTATAATTTTTAACATTAAATCCAGCTTTCTCCCTGTCTCTTATTATTGCCGCTGAAAAGGCCTTAATTTATTTGATTTCCTTCTTATTTGTGTCACCGTTGTGTTGCGACCATGCGTGATCATTTAAAACAAACGTTTAATGACGCCTAGCTGATGCGAACCTTTAATCAATATATTAAAGAAACATTCCAATAATTCCAAAATCTGACTTTTTTTCTGTATTTTAAATATTGCAATTTTTTGGTAGATTGTTACAAAAGTAACATGAGGTTTCTTTTTCTCCTCTTTCTTACTTTTATTTCAAATAAATGTGCCTGCTCCTTCCATGGCGGAGAAAAAAAAAACGTTTCTGTATCAGTTTGGCCTCCTCCAGATATATTATTTGTAAGAACACGTTGTAGACTAGTGGCGGCATTTCTAACACATCTGAGGAAGATGCACACAGACATGCTGCACGGGTGAGAACTACAAGAAATCTTCATCGCGATAGGATTTGTTTTGAAGTCACTCGAACACCATTCTATACAAGACATGACCTCTTGAACCTTGAGATACCACCTTACCTTCTCCCCAGTGACAATTTAAATGCCACCTTTCTTCCTCTCTCAGAGAAAGAGAAAACATTTTTTTTTCTTCTTGTGGCTTGGATTTGAGGGAACTTGATAGCACAACAAAAGAGCTGTGGTGGCAAGTCCCCATGCAGACATTATATGTCAGCATCACCGTCATACTGTTAGCTTGTCCCAACTGTACAAAGCCGCCCTCATTCAAGGCACCTAACCAAGGTCAGCCTGGATTAGCCGCTAGTAACCCTATCAGGTCCAGCACAATGATTACAAAGCCCAGTGACACTAGCTGTCAGCAGACTCCTTCCAGGAAACCCTATCTGCCCGACCCTTGGCTACAGAGCCACCGGAGAGGTTTAGTCCATTTCAAATTGTCCCCCCTTTGTGTCTCCCTTTATTTCCCCCCTTTGATTTTCAGGGACTCGTTTGGTTCATCAATCAGCCTGTCTGGATGTGTGTGTGTTTGAAACCCATGCTGCACATAATTCCTATAATTTGTGGATTTTTTTTCTTCTTCTTCCCCTTCCAGATAGCCCATTATTTGTGCTTGTTACTTCTGAAGCTAACAGTCATCTCACCTAAATCCCCCACCCTTCCACCCTGTAGATGAATGAGCCCTGTAGCTGAATGCTAGACACCCCGACGATCTCCAGCAAACACATGTAGAATTATAGTAGTATAGTAATACAGTGATCATAGTTGTTGGCTTAATAGTGCTGGGGTGCTAAACTTTGAACAATATGTAGCATTTTCTGTCACACGTTGTGTACTTTGTTTTTATAGTTGTATATATTGATAGCACTGTTGAGAGACGTCTTCCGGCCATGAGCTGGGAAGCAGGCAACCCGTTCTCCTTGTCCTACCAATTAAGAGAACATGTCAGAATAAAGCAAGTCAAAGACTTGAGTTACACTTACAAGTGCGCTTCCTTTTTTCCTTTTTTTTTTCAAGAGGAATTACACTTCAAACCCATCGGTTTACCGCTTCCCATCCCTCCCTGAGAACTGTTTTTGTCAACATCCATGTCAGTTAGCAACATGTTAAACAAATCAACTCTGAAGACAGAGCTGCCTTGTGATTTTGGTTTTAAAAACTATGATAAGAAGCACAAGTAAAACGGCAACAGTGCTAGCAGCATAACATATTCAAAGCAACGAGGCAACCGATGTTCTCCACTTCAGCACATCAGAGGCGTGCGTCCCTGCATCAGTCGCCCTAAAGGTACCCGTTTACAAAGTGATAGGGCTTAGGGTTTTTAACTCGGGGCGAGAAGCTGATTTGAAACCCCCTCCGCTGCCAAGCACATGGACGACTGCTGATTAGAAGAGGGTTGGCAGCAGTGGGCAGATGCCAGGCGGAGAGAGAAAGATGACGGCCTGTCGCCAGTCTGCCACCCAACCCCTCACCTCCCCCAGCTGCCCCCTCCCCTAATGACCCCTCCCCCATTGTACAAAAAGAAGGGACCAAAGACATTTCAGCGACAAACCCGGATGGGGGATGGGATGGATTGTACCAGCGCTTTGTATCAAAATGCAGCAAATGTGCACAGACATGCAAAGACATGAAACATTCCTCCATTTTTTTTTACAGATATACATGTTTGATCATATGAAGCTGTCCATGAGTCAAGACTAAGTTACACATCTTCACGCCCCACACAAACATAACACTGTGAAAGTTGGGGATTCTGAAAACTCATTTTGCCAACTCATGGAGGATAAAACAATTTTCAACTTTCTGGGGTGTTTCGAAATTCAGGAGAGTAAATTGTAATTTGTAGCATAATAACCTCACTCTATATAAAACAATTCAGGAGTGTTTCAAAGTCAAGAGCAAAAGATATGAACTGATTTTGGAGGTGGAATCAGTCAATGAACTGTTCCAATCAGTGCCAACAGGGCGCAGGCAGTGGTTACTGTGAACAAAGCTCTGTCAACCTTTAATCATACACAGTATATTGATTTCAGAGCAGCTCAATATGACTCTATAACTAGTCCCATTTCTCTGTGATCTGCTGCACTGTTAGTCATGCACCTAAAGCCGTGCATAGTTGGAGTGTTAGACACACGGGCATTTACACATTTACCCCGCTCCACCCCCCATTGCCCCCAAATGCATTGACATAATTAAAATGCGAACCGCCGCCAGTAATGTAGGTTGATGAAATGCAGAAAGGCCACAACAGCTGTATTTCAAAGCTTCAAACCTCAAAGGTGCACGCACAATCTCAAATCAATATTTATTTAGTGATATGTGTAATGAGGAAAGAGCATGACATCAAAACCATACCTTTTAACATTTCAACTTAACTCTGGGTAAAAGGGTCAGGCATTTAGCGATCACCAATGTAATAAAAGCAACTCTACCAGTTTGATATTATTCCGTGGTAAATTATTTTGGGAGAAAATGAATTAGAAATCAATATATGTTTCCTTCAATTGTGAAGGATGACGTTTTTCATCCAAAGATTATGGAGTTAAATAAAGTAATCAAAGGTAGAAAAACTTGACATTAGTTAATTACTAGTGCTGATTTTCATTTTAACCAATATCCCGAGTCAAATAATGTGAGGTAACCTCTTGCACTGTGACTAACGGAATGGGGCAAAAGAAGGATTTACAGATAATCTACACTTTTTATAAAAGCCTTGATAATTAAGTAAAAAACCTTCTTGACATTCAAGCTCATCAATGTTTATAAATCATTACCACTCACTAACATCATCAATATAAGTGTGTTACACCATATATTTATAAACGGTGTTGAGAGTGAAAATAGCTTAATCATTTTAGTCTAACTTGGCTGTGGTTATGCAGGACAGGGCGTCTCTGTGACCCTACATCTACATGTCTTCATCTCTGTCCGTCTGACCTGATGCTTCATCTGTCTGCCTTACTGTCGCTATACTCTCAATACTGACTTCATCTGTCAGTCGCTCTGTCTTCCTTGTCTTTCTGACTGCCTGTCTATCAATGCCCCCCCATCTCCTTTATCTCCTATATCAGCCTGGAACTGCTGAAATAACTTTAAAACATCTTAAAATACACACCTTAACAAACCGACAGGTGCACTTTCACACTGACAACATGCAGAGGCTGCATTTAGAAATTTGCATGAACACTTAAATACAATGAATATGATTATATTTAATGACAAACACAAAAAAAGCTATCCATGCATGCACGCACGCACACACACGCACACACACACAGTAGAGGTACAGCACTGATGTCGACCCTCTGGTCTGTGTATAGTGGAGACAGTGCCCCCTGGTGTGAGCCAAGCAGTACTCCGAGTCACCCACATCTCTAGCCAGTCCATGCTGAGAGGACTTTAATTTGCTCTTCTGGGATTGATTAGTCTTGTCTGAAACAGAGAAACCACCTTTATCTTCCTCAACAATACAAACCATTCCCTTAACAGAAGACAGACTATTGCAAATAATAGAAGGTACAATATATAATCAGTGTCTCCAAAAGATGTGAAACTTACTTAGGCTTTAATGTTGATATCTCAGTAACCAGCCTGACTTTCCGAGCATATCAAATCAGATGTTATGTTTTGTAGCCGCGTGAATATAGTTCAATAGTATTAGTCAAAGATAAGAACAATTTATTAGATGTAAATTGGTATAGAGTATTTTCAAATATTTTAATATAGTTTTTTGGTTGATATGTGTTGTTTGAAAATTAATTAAAAAAAGAATACAGCAGTTGGATTGATAAACAACAACCGAGATGTTTCATAAAAGGTGTATTTAATTCACCTGAGTGTGCTGGTCGTGCTGTGTACATTACAAGACAAGAACATGGTCTAATAAAACTGCTTTATACAAACATTAAATATGTTGTGATAACAAGACATTACGTTAGACAGTATGTCATAGTCTGTCAGGTCTACTTTCTCCTTTCAATAGTCTAAAATGGAAAAGTTCACGCGGTTTTGTCTGTAATGATCACGGGACATTGTGTATAAATGATCAAAACTAAAATATATCAATATTACTTGTGGGCTTCTTTTTTGTATTATAACACACGCAATAAAGTCATTAGTCATTCCTGCTAGCAGGCGAGCTGTATTGCACCTATTCAAATTGGGCTGTTGTTGTTTACAACACTGTCCGACCACACTGCAGTAGAGGAACAAGCACCTGATGGATGAACACGTTCACGCCGATGAATACTGATGAGGAAGACTGCCAGGCCCCTCTTCATCCCGGGAGTTGCCACCTTGACTGCCCGTTTCAAAACCGCTGTCACAGCTTCGGGTTTCCGGCATGCTGTGCTGTATCGCTTGTCTCCAACAGAGGTCATTACGCCTGTAATCACAGTAATAAAGGACGGGAGGGGGGGGGGGGGGGGGGGGGGCTGTGCCCCGTTTCGCATCGCAGACAAGTCCAAAAGTGCGTTCAAAGTTAACGCGACAGTGTAAGACAACTGTGTTCCCAAACACTGAGTGCAGAGTGCATGCGCAAAGACTGTCAAACGTGTCCACTGCCATTGCGCACATGGACGGGTTAGTGGTTACTCATTGTCTGTATAGAGGAGCGTGCCCCCCCCCCCCTCCTCATGCAACTACGATCACCACCAGCCTCATTATTCCCGACGAATGTGATCGTATTAATAAGGAATGAGTGTATTTGAGGTGCGCTCAAACGAAGGAGCCGGATACGCCTCCGACAGACCAGAACGCGCACTTCCTGACGAGCGCGCTCGCTCATCTGTGCTCGCAATACGTATACGTGGATGCGTCCTGCGTCTGGTGGATTGATTTGCGTAATAGCCATCTGCAAGTGGAGAGCGCTGACCGTTTTGCACTTCCCCTCTCTCTCTCTCTCCCTCTTTCTCCCCGCTATATCCCCCTGTCCTGTGCAGTTTGTAACACGTGCAGTGGCAGTTTGTGCGCGCAAAGATGTGCAAGTTTGGATCACACAAGACGCCGGGTGCCGCTATAAAGCCGACCTTAGCAGCGAACTAAATAATTTACGCAACGGCACACAAATGTTTGATTAAACTGGCCGAACTAATCGCGGAACTACGTCTCTTTATCTGCCTGCCAGACGTAACAAACAATGCATTGTTTCGCCATAATGGAGTTGAATTTCAAATGAATTCATTCATGTTTCCCCGAAATAATTGACTAAAGCAGCAGATCGCATCTGTGGACAAAGGAATTGGCATTTGCAACAGTTGCTTTTGTACATCACCCACTTGCTAGATTTGTCTGATTTTCTGTAAAAAAAAAAAAAAAAAAACATCAACAACTGTGGTCCCCTACTTTTTGCAGTGTGGAGCCTTGGTTTTTGTTCCGAGGCTCCACATCTATTTGGCAGAAAGGGGGCGGGGATGGGATATTCAGATGAGCTGGAGTGACAGCTCCAGTTCCCCCCAATGCTCTGTGTGACTGAAACTCCACTGGTTCCTTCCCACCTAACTCCTCACTTCATAGTGCTGCGTACTAAAAACATCGGACGCTAGGGGATCAAGACGCATGCCACATTGCCTCTATGTGGGCACTTTAACAGATCTTTCGGGCTTTTTTTTCTCCCCAGTAAGGGGGCTGCGGAGGGAGGACTTTTTCATTTGAATTCTCTGATGACTGTTTGCATGGCCGATTATTGAGTTGATTGTTTATTATTTTGGCTGCTGTTTGATCGCCGCCCTGCGCGTTTTTTTTTTCTTCCCCCCCCCTCCTATTTTTTCGGAATCGGCGACCTATTCCGCGCTCACCAATGTCCTATCCTCAGGGTTACCTCTACCAGCCTCCGGGCTCGCTGGCTCTTTACTCCTGTCCGGCTTACGGAGCCTCGGCTCTGGCCGCCCCGCGCAGTGAGGACTTGGCGAGGTCGTCCTCCGGCTCAGCCTTCAGTCCTTACCCGGGATCGGCTGCTTTCTCCGCCTCGGCTGGTGCCGGTTTCTCCAGTCCGCTGTCATACTCCACGGATCCAACTGCGGGATTCCCATCCTACATGGTAAACATAGATTCGTGTGTGGTTCTGTATAAATAGGCTCAAGCCGAAATATAATTGTCGGCGAGTATACAAGTCTGGAAGTGAAGTGCGCAAAATGTGCAGCTTTCTTTCGCTGGATATGAATGTGCAGAGCTTGAAATGCTCGTGTTATGACTCAAACATCAGCAAGTACTTGGGAACTTTTATTGGGTGCACGGTTTCTGTACCTCTAAATCCAGTGGCCTTTTATTTTAAACCGAGTTAATTTATTTGACAAGGAATTTAAATGCATGCGCTGCAAATCGCAATGGCTCGAACCAACGCTAAACACCGCGCAGCTAATTATGCGAGTTTTATTTTCAGTCTTTAGCCTCCAAGCAGTTCATTTGTGTGCGATAGGAAATAATAAAACAAGTCATTACTCTTCATTCCTCGGCGGTCATTAAATTCACCAATGGATGAAGTCGCTGCTTTTTTTCTGCGTTGAAAAAACGGATTTTTAACATGAAAAGCAAGACTTGCAATGCTAATGTCACAGGGCACTTCAAGCGTTTTATGAAAGGTGCATTGCAAGTGATTTGCTAATGGGATTTGTAATGCTGCAAAGAGAAGATATGTTAACACATCGCGGCTGCCACCAAACGAAAAGCAGCCACTGCAGAAAATGAGGTATAATAATGAGTTAATGGGCGATTAAGGAAAATTGAAATTTTATTTTTATTATCTTAACAGCTTTATTAACAGGATGCCTGTTATTAGTGCATCTGATAATGATCATAACCATTAGTTTACTATTATTTTGTGCTTTTTTTGCGGCCTGCTTTTACGCACCGTATCGTTCTTGGATTTTAGTGGGATTTAATTTAGAGATTAGCTTTGACAAATTGTTAAAGCTCAACATTAAAAATTGATTGTTTGCTTTAATCAATACGTCCGCACCAAGCCCAGGTGATTTATACTAATTTGGGATAAGATCAAGCGGTGCATTTAAATGCCTCTTTGGCCCTGTTTAACTGTTCGCACAGGTTCTCAAAAACAAATGACTGTTGTATTTTTGATAAAGTGCTCTTTTTTTAAATGATTTGAAATGACGTGAGGTGCTTTCGTTAGACATAAACCACATTCATGTCACACTTAAATTAGAACAACATTTTAAACAACAATGGAAAACACATGGTTTGACTTTTTCAACTTTCCCCCCAGAGCTCTCCATATGACGCGCAAACATCAGGCATGGCGGGGGCTTTGAGTTACCACCCATACGGGAGTCCGGGGTACCCCTACCAACTCAACGACCCGGCTTACCGCAAAAACGCCACCAGGGACGCCACGGCCACCCTAAAAGCCTGGCTGCAGGAACACAGGAAGAACCCGTACCCGACCAAGGGGGAGAAGATCATGCTGGCCATCATCACCAAAATGACCCTGACGCAGGTCTCCACGTGGTTCGCCAACGCCAGGAGGAGGCTCAAGAAGGAGAACAAGATGACATGGGCGCCCAGGAATAAAAGCGAGGACGAGGACGAGGAGGACGGCGTCGGGGAGAGGAAAGAAGTGGAGCATTCAGAAAAAAACCTAGAGAACAGCGAGGCTTCCGCGGAGGATGAAGGTGGGGTATAATCTGGCGACCGAGCCGATGATCCATTTAACATTACGGGCTGGGCTTAGGTGGACTGAAGGGACGGATTCCCCTTTCATCATGATGTTTTGTGCCGTAGTTTTGAGTAAAAAAAAGAAAACGAAAAATCTAGACTATGTAATTAATAATTCATACAGACATGCAAATAATTTGAACGTATATTTTTTTATCTCCAAGAGCTGGCTCCATGTTGTTTTAGTAAGCGTGTTGATATATATAAATATATATATAATCTAATGAAAACCAGTTTTACACATGTCAAGTTACTGTCAACGTTTAATTTTCTTTTAACCTGATTAATGGCAGATAACTGGAAAGGTACACATAGCATCCACAGCCTTAATGTTTAAGTTATTATCCTGGTCATATTTTTCTATAATTATATAAAAAAAGGAAATAATTATTGGCTTCACAGGAGGTGATTTTAATTGTATCCTACTATTTAAATTGATCTGACTAATGCTATTAATTAACTTAACACTGGTTGGTTGTAAAACATTATTGATTTCGTTGAACACACATTGACATGGGCTAATTCAATACAAAACAAGGTGGATTTTGTTAATTTATTTCATAGCTTTTGTATTTTTTTTTTAAATTTATTTTCAAATATGTCTCATTATTGGAATAGAGTATACAGTCATCATTGGGTCGTCAGCTTTTCCTGTAACAACCCCTTGGATTATTCTCAATACTCCAATCATGATTGTGGTTTTACTCCTCCTCTGCCAGGTATCAGCCTGCACGTTGACACGCTAACGGACCACTCCTGCTCGGCCGAGTCTGACGGGGAGAAGGTCAGCTGTCGCGTGGGGGAGCTCGGCTCCGACCAGGTCGGCAACAAACGCGACGAGGACGGCGACGACCGGAACCACGAACCGCAAGCTCAGCTCTCACCCATATCCGTCACATCGTCGCCTCTGACGGGAGTAGAAGCTCCACTTCTTAGCCATCACCACCACCAACACCACCACCACCACCACCAACAGCTCCATCATCTCCACCAGCTCCATAGCCAGCACGAGGATTTGGCCCGGGGCCTCATCAATAACACCATCAATACCAATAAATCGTCTCCCTGCCTCGATAGCAGACCTTCACCACAGAACCCTACAGTCAAGCCCAAATTGTGGTCGCTGGCGGAAATTGCTACCTCGGACCAAAAGCAGCAGCATCAGCAAGTGGGGCCCAATTGCCCCTCCTCCAGCAGTGGCCTCCTCACCCCCCCTACGTCTTCCGCCACCTCCCCGGCTGCCAGTTCCCCCTCCCTCTACCCGGCCCCGTCCATCCTCGGAAGACCTATTTATTACACGTCTCCCTTTTATAGCAATTACACAAACTATGGCAACTTCAGCCCCCTGCACGGCCAAGGGATCCTGCGGTACACTAATTCATCGGGAGTGAGTCTGGCCACCGCTGCCGCCGCTGCCGCCGCAGCCGCCGCCGCCGCCGCTGCCGCAAACGAGGGTCTGAGCTCCTCCTCGCGCCAGGCTCCGGAGGCGAGCGCCAACCCCAAACACAGGCCAGACTCCCCCCTCGTTAAAATGAACGCAAACCAGATTGTTGTCGCTGAGCAGCAGCAGCAGCAGCAGCAGCCTCATTTCAGAACCGCAAGTGTAGAAGCAAAGAAAGGTACGTAATACGTAATGATACGAACCAAAAAAAAGGTATATATATATATATATATATATAACCAATTAGAAAATTAATAAAATCTGGTGTTGGATTTTGAGATTGCATTTTTCTTGGACGCGGAAGTAAAAATGTGTCACTTGTTTGCAATGCAAATCAACTGGTTTTCTTTTAGTCACTTTCACGTGTCTTAGATGTCAACCCACGGGATGCAAAAAAACAAAGAAAAAACACTTCTTTCAGGCGGGCGTGCACGAGACTCGAGTGTCATTAGCTTACACATTAGCTTACACTCTTAGCGGATTATCACTTGTTTTAAAATGACGATTGTAAGACTAAGCATAAGACTTCGTGACTTCTTACAATGGATTAATCCGCACCATCAAATCGAGTGAACACAGGCTTATATTTCGTTGATAAACGCAGTGCATTTTCTGGAATAATCCATGCATTATGATTTTAATCCATATTTTCAATGGTTCATGTATTTTTATCAGCAAGTGAATCATTAAGCGTCGCAGAAGAAAGCAGTACAGATGGAGACATTAACATAAATCCGTGGAAAGACATGCCTCCAATCAGCCTAACCACACGCACCGACGCTCACGCACGCACGTGCACACACATTCAGTCAGTTTGTGATTCAAATAAGTGAAGACATGTTGCCATACCTTTGACCAGTCCGACGTGTGTGCGTGTGTGTGCAGCCGCACAGCAGGCCCCAGACTTTAATAATAATCACAGTTTGCATTCAACGAGCAACTTTGCATATTCCAATGTCACGTGTGGGTACACTCTTTTTTTTTTTTTTTTTTACTCCAGTAATTAGGCATTGGGGATTTCAATAAGCACTTGCAGTATTGATATGTTATGGGCAGAGCCGCCCTGAGATCATTGTGTGTTTCCTGGGGTTGTGCAGCGAGTGGATCGTGTGGGATTTATGTTTCCACGCTCTGCAGGTAGGTGTCACAATTGCTTTGACTACAAAGAGAATAAAGACACCACCTTTTGGCCCCACGTTTTAACCCCTATAACTTCCACTTGATACCGGATCTGGTGGCACCACGGAGTGGAATAGAAAGCTGCTCCTCAGCGCCACGAGGGCGGAGACACTCACTACATCACGTTTGTGCGACTATTGCTTGTGTATTATTTCGTTTTGGACGCATTGTGGATAATCATTACATAATTATGTGGGTTTGAAAAAAAAAATCTCCCTTTATATGTGATTAACATGTTATTTCTCAGGTTCCCGTTGTTTGCTTTTTTTGCCACGGTATATTATTTCAATGAATATTCACGTGTGAAACCATATTTGTAAAAGGAGGAGTCTTGGGACGCAAAGCGAACGGGACTGAGGTGAACTTGAGGACTTCAAAGTGGAAAAGCCTACATTTGATATTTATTTTTTTAAGTGATGGCGAAATGATAAGTGTAATTTCTGCAAGTTGTATTGCAGAAATGGGAAGCTGACATCGTCTGTTTGTTTGTAAATATATAAACATATATATTATGGACAGGTTTTATTTTAGATGCGTTTGGGAAGAAGCTACACAATCTTGTTACCAGGAGGACTTTTACTAATTTATATCTTTGAATGTAAATGAAATAAAACGCGCTGGTATCGATGTACTGGTGCGGTATGATATCCATTATTCAAAGGAGAAAATATTAAACTGTTTTCCCAACTATAATCTTGGGGAGTCATTATTTTATTCACAACAGATCTGTATTTAACACCGAGGCGTTTTTCCCATTTACTCCAGTCGTTTTTATTTTGTCAATCACACGCAGATGGGGAATTGCTGATGAATATCGCTTTTCATAAACATTATGACATTTTTCCACAGATTGCACAATATATATTCTTTCTAAATGGACTATGGCTTCCTTTCAGGGCCTCGTTATGGTCAGGGAATCTCCATCGGACACATATTCACGACCTTGATTGGGATAAACGACATACTTATTTCATTTCCCTCCCCCCATTTCCCTCCCCCTCCCCCTGACACACATTTATTTTTCAGTGTGATTAATACTGCCGTGGGACGCATCGGGCATTACGGACTCCCAGCGGGTCCCATCCCTGGAGCTTTTTAGGCCGATTCAGGATGGGTCAGTCCTGCCTGCTTCATTACGACACGGCATTGAGCAATCCATAAAAGTCTATCTAAGCATCTGCCAGCTCCAATGGGCTGTGTGATGGGCCCTAATCGGACAGGCTTTCCTTGCTTTCCATCACGGCTTGGTTATTACAGCGGCTGTGGGACACAGCTAATTAAACAATTTATTTTACAAAGCTTAGATTTGATGAAATTCATTCATCATTATCATTGCTTTAATAATAATTAGTAGTAATAACCCTTGTATTACAATACTACTAAACGTGTAATATACTAAAATCTCTTTTAGACATTATTTTATTTAAGTACAGTATTTTCACTGGTTTGTCCCCCCTCACTCGTGGCCTCGTAGAGTGTAAAAAAACTCAATGATCAAATACATAATATCCCATCCTCCGAGATGAGGCCTCTATCATCGCTCCCAGCCAGGCTAAAAGCTAATCCTTCATTTTCCAGTTGAATTTGAGCGTTTGAGCGAGAGTTGGTTCACCTTGGTTTTCCGCCCACCTCCTTTCCGAGTCGCCTCATCCAGGGACGTTGGGCCATCAGGGATGTGTTGGACGGTAAAACCAAACTGAGTTAACCCAACGTTCACGCTGACAGAAGTCTTTGTGACATGAACGCATGGTTTGACATGAATGGTGTCACATTTACAGCGGTGTTGTCAAAGTCAAAAAAGAAAACCGTTTCCTGTTTTCTTGGACGTTCTTCATTTGATCAACATTGCCTGGCACCGCGTGTTGCACCTATACCTTCTTATTTAACTTATACTTCACTTGCTGCCACCAATGGAAGTCATGCACACTACAGCCTCTGGCGTAGAGCGCTTTCTTTCTTCAGCCCAAACACTTTCATTATGGGTTGATTTATTGAAATGCATGCTCTATTCTCAGGTGGGTTCCCCCAGGGACTCGGCACTGTTGTCAAATAGCACCAGAGGCACTCTCCAAAGCACACAGAGGTCCTGCCTCCCTCTCCCTTTCTCTCCCTCCCTCCCATCCTTCAACCGCTGCTGCACCCTCCAAATGTCAACATTTGTTCTCAATAAAAAGAGTTATTGTTTCTGTTAAAAGAAATTGCTCAGCAACCGGTTCGGCTTTGAACTCATGAAAAGAAACGTCCACCCCACCTCTTTGTTTGATTGGGAGCAATGGTAGGTGAAAATGGGAGCGAGGCGTCCGTTGCACATGACAAGCCTCAAGCTGTGAAGCCGTTATTAAGCGATTGTGAATTTATGCCACAATTAGTCACAATCGCGCTAAAGCATTACGGCCCCTTTTGAACAACACGCTCTTTGCCCCACATTCTTTCAACTGTGAGCGGAAGGAACCAGGGTGCCCTTATTGGTCTAGATATTGATCCTCAAGGGCAAAACAGGTAATTCACTGTTTTGCCAAGTTTACTGAGTAAGGCCGAGCTTAAGCCTATATGCTCGAGAGCTAGGGGACAATTCAAATCTATCAAGATATTCTTTCGTTTCATGCATTGCATGTCAAATGCAGTCATAATCCTACAACATAGTTCACCAAAGAGGGTGTGTTCATCCATGCTAAGTACTAGTTGTCATTGCGAGATAAAATGATGATATCTTGGGGCTCATAGGCTTCATGTGAGTGTAGAATGGAGAGCAAGTGTACTCGTTCCTCTTATCGTTGATCAAATAAGCAGCTCGTATATGCAGATAATTCATGAGCTCTTTGTATCCTTTATCCTCCCATCAACCCTTTCTCCTACAAAATGCTTCAGACATTAATCTCTGACGCACACCTGTGCGTCGCTCCAACAGGCAGTTAATGCAGCTGACGTTTTATTATAGCATTGGAGGGATTATCATATTCTGCAAACAGCAATTGTAGCAGTTAATCGGGTGGGACGTTAAGTTAGACCTGTAGGATTTGATGGATTTGCTACGTATGCCAATACCAAGGAAAGATATCCTCCATTATTGAACAAGCAGAAATAATTAGCCCTCTTCCTAATTATAATGATTTAATTCGGAAACAAAGTTAATGAAGAGAGAAAAGGTTTTGAAGGGTTCCAGGATGCCACAGGACGTTGTTATCCAGTTGAGATTTAAATACATGAACTTTGCATTAAAAAGTAAAAAGTATAAAACAATATCAGCAACGGTTGCAAGTACTTTATTGCGCATTTGTAGTCTTTTATAATGTAGAACAGTATGACAAGAACTTCACCCTTTGAACTTTCTTTTTTTTAAATTCCACCCTTATCAATCTTCTTACTTGAATCTTACTTGAAGCCCATTAGGACCTAGCTATAAATACTTTTCAGCCTAAACACGAAGTAGCACTGATATTCAGTGGCCAGTGAGGGCCGTAAAAGAGAGCGGCGCACAAATCAGGTACAGGTGTGTTTAATAACGCACATCAAAGTGAACAGGGACTTTAAAAAATGAGTCCAGGGTCCTGTCCTCTCGTAAAGGTGTCAGGTGAAATGTTCGCTGCTCTGGATGATCAAGGGCAGTAAGCTGGGCAGGACTTTGACACGCGTGCACGCAGACGCAGATCCTCACAGGCATGTCGCTCCCTACAGTACACCCACACGCTCTCAGACTGGGAGACGCTAACGCGTGTCCACACAGCGGCCCAAACAAGGCCATTAGGAGGCCTGGCTTCAACTCCTAATTGACAGTTATGTTTAATGCCTGTGTTGAGTAAACACTTCGGCGTAGTAGAACAAACGTTTGCCTTTAAATTAAGCAAAAACCTGGAAGCCAGTGTTTGAAACGGAGGGGGTTGGGGGTTGGATGAAGGTGAACACAAAAGGTGAGGCACAAAATCCATTCGATTTGTTTGTGAGAGAAACTTACTGTTGCACTTGTGGAGTAGTGACTTGTTTGCTGAGACAAATATAACACAGCAGACACAATCACTTTGATGTTATGCAGTTTAACATCTACACATGTTAACACACTGCAACGCTCTCCTCTCTTTCTCTGGGAAATCATAAATCCTATGTCAGTTTGGAATGTCATGAAAAGGTGGTGTCAATGTGTGTTTCGAGGTTTCACGTGAAACGTACAGGTAATTCGTCTAAGAAAGAACAAAATCTTCAGAGTTTTGAGTTAAGTGAGAAACAGTATGAATGACATGAAGAACAGGGAAATGATGCAATCGTTGTAGAAGTTTCCCTCTCCATTATTCTATAGAATCACATTACAACTCACAAAGAATAAATCTGCTCAACGCAGTCACAGACACAAACCTGGACCACAGGTTTAAATGCAGCTTTTATGAAGCAGACAATCGAGGCTGTGCATGGAAACATCCATGGAAGACTCACGCTGGAACGCTAAATTGTCATTCCATGTCAGGCACGGCATCTAGAACAACCGTTAAGCATTACATTTCCCTGGGCCATAAAAATAATGGAATAAGGATGTTAAATCTTTTGATTTGAGTGACTTGCTTCTCCCGTTACAATGAATATAGAACAAGTTTTATATGCAATTGTAATATCAAATATAACAAACAAGTTAAAAGAATGGTGGGAGTTTTATAAAATACTGAAACTATTTTATATGTTGTGCTTTTACATCCTTTTTTCACACGGCAACATGTGTTAAAAATCCCAATTTACTGCATATTGTTTACTTTTGTGGCTTGATAACAATCACAACATACAATATATCATGTAATATTACTGTGTGAATGTGTTTTCTGTAGATCCATAGTCCGCCCCTACTTCTCTACATGCTTTGATATGTACAGTTAACAGTTAAACTTCCATCCTGAATTACGAACTGTCATCTTTATAAGATCATCGAGTCCAACAAGCTGATGAGCCAAACCTGATAAAACGTTGGTTTTCTCCTCCTGTCCGTCCCGAGTGTTTCATAAATGAGCTCAACGTGTCTCCACAGAACCTTTTTTCCCATCACATACTCTGTGAGACATATCAGGGAAGCGCTTCATGTTAACTACTATCTGTCTAATTAAATGAAGCTTTTGCTTTAAGCGTGCACTTTAGTGTCATAACTTTTCACTTGATTCTACAGCTTTCAACCTAAGCTACTCTGCCTGAGTAATGGGATAGCGTTCAAATCAAACCGCATTAAATATGAATGTATTGAAGAAAAATCGTGACCCAAGATGCTTGTTTAATGAAAATAAGCCAGAAGACATGCCTTGAGGCGTAGTTTGAGGCACTATAAATCTGCCAAAATGTTCATTTTCATAAAACTCTTTTAACAGGTTGCATCACTTCAAGTTCTATCTATATGTAATGAATCAAAGGCAGCTGAAGAAGTCTCTCGGACAAGTTAGGAAAACATTCAAGACCAAAGAGCCAAGCAAAAAGGATTTTTGTTTGTTTTTTTGTGTTCAGCGTCAAAGTTTTCAATGGTCTTGTTTCTCTGCATATCTCTAGTAAAGGACAGATTGTGGTTTATGGAAAGTTGAATTTGTTTTGGCCTGGTTAGGTTTTTGGCAACTGATATTCTTAGTTATGGTTAGGGTACGGTCAACGCCAGGCAACAAAAAGACAATTACTGTTAAGGAAGGAAAAAAGATGGTCTGCTGCATGGAAGTCCGACTGGCCATTGGGCTTTAGAAATGAACGTAGGCACGTTTAAGACGTGAGGTGCAGAAAAATGTATCTCTGTTTCAATACATTCGGCTTGGAATAAAGTTTCTATGAAAATGTGACTCTGCCTCCTTGGTTTAGTTTATTTGGAAGGTAGACAGCAAAATGTCTCCTGCAACAACCCTCACATCTTTTCTCCCGTCTCCCTCTTAGCATCCACGGTTGTCAGAATGCCATTCGGTCAGCTCCAACCCAATCGTCGTGCCACTGGCCAGAAAAAGCGTCTACCCACCATTATTTTCCCTTTTCTAATTGTGCTCCTCCCCTGCTTTAAATAGTGGTTAGGAGAACAGGGCCACTGCTCTTTGCCGGGCACACCCCCCCTTTCTTACACTTCCGCTCTCCGCCTGCATTCCTCCATCTCGACCTCTCTGAGAACAATCGCCTCTCAACGCACACAGAGAAATTAGTCTCATCGCATTTAATCACTGAATCCTAGTACAAATCCTAGTACAAATATTTCAATTCATTAAAAGGAACTGAGATATTCAGGCCCGCTGCTTCCTGGCGATGGGCTGAAGACAAGGTGGAGACGGACGGCCTGTTTGTGCGTTCGTGTTGTCCCTCTCTCTGTCTCGGGGGAGACGGGGCGACCCGATCCTCAGCCATGACCTGGCTGTGCTCAGCACAATTCGGCAACACCTAATCACACTACACAGAGGTGGTTCTGCTTAGTATGTGTGTATTGTGGGTTTGAGGTTAAAGGAAATGTGAGGAAGAGTGCACTGTGTGTGTACACTTGCAGCTGTGCATGCATATGTGTCCACACACACACACACACGCGCGCACAGCTTTGCAAGGCTTTTAAGAGAGACTGTTGATCCTTCCACAAGCAAGCGAAGCGGCTTACATCTTTTCAGTTACAGAGGATTGGAGGTGCATTCTAATACAATTACGCTGACGAAATAAAAAGGGCTTGTGGGGGGAAGGAGGTGCTGTAGCATCATCTGCAGCTTGAAGCTGTGCAAAGGCCCTTCAGTGGAGAGACCCTCAGACAACGATGGAAACGAGTGGAACGAGGCCATTGTTGCATGCAATTGGACCGTGGTTTAGAGTGGACACTAGAAACCACGTTTGGAGTCCATGACAAAACCTTTCTTGTGTTTTGTTGCTCTTTCGAGGCTCCGTCATCCCAATCAAGCCCGCGTGAGTTCAGTACATTGTGTCTTTGTGTGCACGTTCAAGTTCACGTGTCTATTTGCATGTATCTGTGCGCTCATCTTCATGTCGGCCTGTGTGTCGGATACATTTGTTCATGTTGCTGTGTGTTCGAGATGTGCCCTCATGCACCTGTGGACGTGAGAGTGTGTTTGTGTGTGTCTGTGCGTGTGAGTGTGTTTCATGCAGAATATACTCCACAGACCAGATGGCTGCAGAGTGGCTTAGGAATCAATATTTAAGAGGAAAACATACCAACAATGCATCTGCATGTGTTTGCCGTACCCCCGTGATAAAATATTGACTCTCTGGTTTTTGCAAGAATTATCGGCTGCGGTCAAAAATAGGATCTGCGGCTTACCAGGGCTGTAGCTGCTTTGTGGAAGTGGTGATGACGGCTACACATTTGTGTCAAATGGGGATGTAGACAGGCAGTGTGGATGTTTGTCATGAAATACTGCCACCAACAGCAGATGTCAAAATGTGTTGCTGGCAGTTGCTGTTACTTCTGTTTGAATGAACAGAAGTCAAGAGAGAGAGAGAGAGAGAGAGAGAGAGAGAGAGGGAGAGAGAGAGGGAGGAAGAGGCAGGTGGAAAGAGAGATGCCCCACTACACTGTTCAAATTCTTAATCCAAAAGGGCTTTTAATACATCAGACTAAGCAAGGTTGCTATAATTATATAGTTATACTACTCAAGAATGGAAGGCAAAAACAATCCCTTTAATTTTACGGTTTCATTTCTTGCAATTTATTATCAGACATATTGTATAGTATATAGTGAAAGGTGATAAAAAATAATAATATATCATAAAAAAAGATACTAATTTATAACCTTGTAAAATGCATGTTACAAATATGACTAAATATATGTGATATCACATCACATGGACATTTTAAAGATACCATCCTAAAAAAGCTTTTTTTAAATGTCATGGAGATGTTATTTAGTATTGAGTATTAGAGTAATATTTACATGACACTACTTTAACCCACATTTTAAGCACATTGAAATGAATGAGAAAATGATTTCAAAACCGATCTAAAACAAAACAAAAACAAAGGTCAACCAACAATGTACAACCAACAATGTAGGCTGTACATTTCTACCAACCCAAACCTGGAAGACCGCAAATGTCCTGTTCCTTGGAGAACACACTTTGCAGCTGACAGCATGTTGACTGGAACCCAATCTGACTTCTCCACTGGTTCTTATGAAAAATGAAACCATAGCATCTTTTCTTTTGAGTCAACAATACAGTATGTGAATGAATGGCGCAGCTGATGGGGCTGCTTGGACATATCAGAGATTTCACAGTGCAAACAGATTAAGTTCTCCTCTCATGAGAAAGTATGCAGTTAGGACATTTGGGCGATGAGGGGTATGATTTACTGTATATCGTCCATTGAATCACATCCAAGGGAACACAGAGAGGATTGAATATCAAGGAAACATGAGTACTTGTTGCACTTACAGAGGAAGAGGAGGGGGAGCAGGACTATTTCTAATCTTCAATCCCTTTCAATCCTCGCCATAAAAATCTGAATGTGACAACAAGCCCTGTAAAAAATATCAAACCCTAATGATATATAATCTGAGGTGACAATAGAATATAAACTGCAATAAAAAATTATTGAACAATTTGTTTGGCCAAGCCAGGTGTATTTCTTCAGTTACATTTCCTCCTGCAACGATGCTTTATCCTCGCGTTTTACAAACGCTCTCCATAACTCTAAAGAACCTTTACAAATGATGCTTTTCTCGACCTTTATTGAAACATTTCAGATGTGTGGGGAAGCTTTAATTAAAGTGAAGCCCATCTTAGATATTTGGCTCCCAGGTTTAAAAGTACTTCAATCTTAAGTGTTTACTGTGAAATGAAAAAAAACTGTAACTCCGGCTTTCTTTAATGTTCGTGAATAATGAAAAAAGAGGACCTCTCACAACAAACACACTACTTTTTTCAGGCTGACTTTGTTTTATTGTTCATCATGTCAGGCTACTTTAGGAATGAAGTGCTTTTCTTCATCATGTGTTTCCCCAAAGCTTTAGAAGTCTGAAGCAGTGTGGATGAAAATAAAAATACGCACTTCAAAGAATTCAAAGCATTTTCAGTCTTGGAATACAGATTATGTGACATATTGATGATTTCATTTCCAGCACACAGATATACGCACTTGTACACTGAAATAACAATGCAGATAAAAGAAAGCCGTCAGTTTCAGGTATCGTGGCTGAATGGATAATTGTGTTAATGAAGACAGACTCAGACGTTTGAAACAACGCCATGCACAAGGAATCTTTGTCCAACATTTTGCCTCAGCAAGTCTAATGCTCCCGATATCATGTAAATCTATTAAAATACACTTTTTCCTCTTCATGTTTATGTCATCTTTATTTGAGTATTTTGATTATGAGTTGTTCTTTTGACCTATAAATAACTAAAAGGTAAACATTAAGAATATTAAATGGATTTGGGGTATTTTAATGAATTCTTTGAAGCGGGACTTGAGGTCATAATCATGCACTACCTTTTCACATTTGGTCAATCTAAACTCACCCTTTAAAACAACAGAGTCAGACACCAATATAAACAACCTACCGATCAAGGCAAAGGCAGACCCGCTCTTCAATTGCTTTGCGATGATAAAATGACAGTTTACAGCAAAGAAACCTTCTTCAGTTGAGAAAGGGAAAGGGCCGTCTGAAGCCATGATGTATTTTACATATTGTGCGCACTTAAAGTGACCTGGATTTTTAGATGCCACTTTTATTTCAGGTGGCTAAGATGTGTTTCACTGCTGCCAGTAGGACATTAATCTTGGTGCTGGTAGTCCTGTCTGGTTCCCACACGTTCTTCTGTAGTTCAAACACTGACTGTGGATAAGTAAGTCACCTCCTGCAAACCCACAAACTATCCCTTCATCGAACTATCCCTTCATATGCAGGCAGAAAACATTACCGGAGCACAAACTGACATTTTGTTATTTAGAAGACATCTCAACCTGGTAGGCAACAAATCCATCTGAAACTTGGGATCTTTGACGGAAGAGTTGGAAATAATCCGGTTGTATGTTCAGCTTAACATGCAAAGCCATGGATATTGTTACATACGATGATTTATGTGGTCGTAAACTTTTATACTTCCTCCTTTTCAGTTCTTTTCCTGTAAACTTATGTCATTGGACCGTGCTGCAGCAACTGTAAAACATCAGGGGAACAGTAAGTTGAACATAAATATTGGTATTCCATCTGGTTTCAGTGCAAACATTTGACTTTCCAAAACCAGCCGTTGACCTTAGATGATTCATTTTATTTTTCCATTTTGCATGTCGATTTCATGTGTTAATCATGTAAAAAAAAAAGAGCGGACATAGAATGATAATTGTAATTATACGCTTATTTAAGGCATACATTTGACGCACCTTGTGCCAAAAAGCAAGAGCAGGGACCTCTGAACATTAATGAAAGTGGAGTGGTGGTCTCGGAGGAGGGAGTCCTTTGGTCCCTCTGCCTCCCCAGACAGTCCGAGGCGACTGGGCATGCCTTACAAGATCTGATTAGGTGTAAATTAAAACTTCATTAAGCGTCGGTGCCGATTAACAGAGGGGCGAGAGACCTTTGTTTAACTTTACATAATGTATTGCGATGTCGCATTGTTATTAATGTTTGCATATATAATTGATCTTGAATGTCTTGATCATCAAATGATATATTACATTTTTAATAGTTATGGCATACTCATGATGATGGGGTTAATGAGGTCAAAGTTCACACTGAACCCTCGGTAGGTTGCAGTGTTGAAAGTGAATGGAAAACATTGGGAGATGTTTTAAACATACCTTTAACCATTCTCAAATCTGATGACAAACTTATGTAAAGCTATTATATTTTTGTCTTGTTGTTGTATTCGTATTTTGAAATGTGCATCTCACAAAATGAATTATTTTTTTCAAAGAGTCTACTTACTACTAAAACAAATTAGGTGTTTATTCATTTTGATTTATTTTACAAAAATGGTAAGACGGTAAAGCTCACTATGTAAAGTTCTGCTGCAGGCTCTGTGAATAGCATGGATGACATCTGTGTTCACTGTTTATTTCTTCCCACACAAAACCTCTCGTCACCCTTCTCCGTCCATCTCTGCTGCATCTCCTCTGTCACTTACCAGCACATGTGTGCTTTGCAACGCAGATGAACCAGGACACTGTGTAAATCCTCTCTGCCACACATGACGCACACATGCAACACCGATGCAACCCAGGGAACAAGTGGCTTCATAAGAATCTGCAGGCTGGGCCAGACAACAGGGAGTCGTAGCTATTCACAAGTGTGTCTGCAGGCAGAAAATTCATTACTTTGTATTTCTGTGTTTCGCGTGTGTGTCTGTGTGTGTGATACTAATCGCTAAAATCCCACTGTCCCCTTCCGTGTCTATCTCCTCCTCCTCCTCATAAGCATGTGACACACACACATTGATACACACACCAAACCTTTGGTAGTTTGACACATCATGCACAGGCATCATCATCAGTTTGAGATCATGCTGCATTATATCATTAGTCTCTCAGATCACTCAGTTCTTTTGTACATTGTCAGAACCTTTTCCTTTATATTCCTGCCAACCAGGTTTGGAAATCCTTTGGGTTAGGTTTGAATTTGAAACAGTACAAAATAAACTCTACATCACAGAAACACACACTGTGCACCTCTGCATTGTATGCACAATTGTCCCATGTATTGGATGTAGACAAGCCATCAACTCCTTTCCAGCAAACCAATGATGTGAATTTCCTCACTGATAAGTGTGACTGTGTGTGTAAGGTGACTATGTCATGACTCTGCTGATGTTACCCCCCTATGATTAACACTTCAAATACACACACAGACAAGTGAAATAGAAAAAAAAGGGGTTTCTGGCTCACTTCTCTTTAAACCGCCTCAGGCCTTTCCAATTAATGCAGGGTTTAAGCAAGTGCACATATACATGAACACATCAAAACCTCTGCTTAGGGGTTCGACTCAATGACAGATAGGTTACAGCCCAGTAAAAACTAATGATGAAGACAAATTGGAGCAGCACCTGGCCAGCAATTTATCAAAGCCCCGAAGCTCAGATGCTTTTTTTTGCCTGTGAGGGAATTTAAAGCATTTCAGTGACAAGTATTTTTGAACCACAACAGAGGCCGAGAGAGAAAAGGTAGAGGGAGACACACACACACAAACACACACACACACACACTAAATGAACTAATTTACCTTATTACAAAAATGTAATGATTAATACATTAAAGTAACAGAATCAAAGTTTAAGTTTTACTTCTATATAGACTACACAATTTCCCTCTGAGTGTGATGAGAATGAAAACCTCATATGAGGTGAAAACTAAAAAAATGCAGCGGCACGAGAGAGCAGTGACTTCCTTTTCTTGTAAAGTTATTAATACGATTCTTGCCCACAATGCATTTTGGCAAATCACCACACAGGGCATCAGGGTAGTTTGACTGGGTCGAACATGGCCTCACACCTGGATTATGATAACCTCCCCACCTGCACATGCTCCACCAGCAACACTTCTCCTGCAGGATATTTGATGGGAAGATAAGCTCAGAAGGTGTATAGATACTCTTTTTTTCCCAACAGTGAATGTATCTCTAAGGCGAAAACAGAGACCTAAAAAGGATGTGGGAGGAGCGGTTCCCACACTTCCATCTGGAACCGGCTGTCAATCACATTCTTTGATAGAGGAAGACGAGGGGGGGGCGAGCTTGAGTAGGGCTCTTTGAAATCAGAAATGGCCAATTAATGAACTGTCAGGTGTCGTTTCCTTTTACCGTACTTCTTTAATGATTCTTTTCAATGCCATGTGATCTTTAGCAGATCTGTTTCTCAAGAACGTAAGTGAGGGTCTTGATGAGGGTCAGGTTGTACAGTTTTTACATTAAAAAAAGTCACTAATGACGGTTTGGAAGGAATGAATCTTACAGGAAGGAGTCCAGAATTTTTTGGCCCATTTTCTAATTTTCTCTGACGCTCTTGTAAGGATCACAGACCTCACACACTGAACAGTGAATTCTTTACCAAAAGCACAAAAGTATGCCAGCAGAGGTTTCAGCTCCATCACAAAGAGAAAGACGCGCTATGACAAACATTTCTACATGTTGTTTAGTTACTATTTTCTGAAATGAAGGGCAGCCTATATTGATAAATTGATCCTGTGTTTATGTGAAGTGTTTCTTGTGGTGCAAAAAAACATTACCACTACTTATTTAAAACTGTAATAACTGTAATAAACAAAAACCGTAGGCACCAGATTATTTTCTTTTACCTGACTACAAAACTGGTGCTCTGATTACTTGATCATTTCAACCCTATCGCGCTATAATCTACGTCTTATCAGAAACCTTGCAGAGCATGTGTCCCTTCACATCGTCTCAGAGGTCACAGACTGCAGAGTACAGTTGGTGGTTCATCTTTGATTGATGAGTGGGAGGACCACATAAGCTTACTGGCCCTTCAAATACACCGTGGGTCAACCGTAGCGTTTGCTT
This sequence comes from Gasterosteus aculeatus, assembly GCF_964276395.1. Lineage (NCBI taxonomy): Eukaryota > Metazoa > Chordata > Actinopteri > Perciformes > Gasterosteidae > Gasterosteus > Gasterosteus aculeatus. The sequence continues at coordinate 13,176,429 of NC_135707.1, read as the reverse complement.
GGAGGTATTTCACTCAAAACTCTGTGCGCATTAAACTCGATACACACAGCGGGAGCAACGATTAGTCCACAGTGAATCTCAGCCGAAAGTGACGGCCACTTACGAAGACTCAACACTCAAATATTGAGTTTTGGAATGTTTTCACAGTACAGATGATTTGATCTAATATTCTTTTTGTATAAAATCCAGATTAATTTGATTAAATAAAGATATTTAGATACAGATGGCAGTGGGAGGATACCATATCTGTATATCCATACAGAAGCTTGCTTCTTAATATTCATACGTCCATCACTTTCTTGTAAACACACGCTAACCCTGGCCATGAAAACGCACACATCCACACTATAGTGGCTGAACCGAGTACATCACTAGAGGCAAGGTTAACCTCTGTTGTTTTGGCTCTCCTTGCCAGATGCCTTTTGTAGGTGCCTCTCCCTCAAGCACTTTGCAAATGCTGGAATACACTCTTTAATGTTCACACAGACACACACAGGCTGGGAGACACAAGCGTGCACTCACTTGCTGATGCGCCTGGACACATTGACACATAAACCCCCCCCCACATAATAAGTTACATACAGGCTCATACACACTCATGTAACAGCCCCACCTTGTAACTCCTGGAACAAACACACACATGCATATAAATACTCACAGAAGCCCACACAGTAGACCCCCACCACCCCTGGGTGATGAACAACATCTGCTTATCCGTCCCTCCGTCCCTGCCCCTGGCGTGGCTGCTGGCTTCCTCCTGGCTGCACTGCCACAATGTCATCTTGTCTGCTTCTCTGTCAGCCATTACTTAAATCTGGAGTGACAATCAGGCTTTTTTTTTGCAGAGGACCTTCCATCGCATCAGCCTGGGACCAGTGGTTTCAACCTGCACAGATGACTGAGGAAATGATGTTGTGCCATCTTCCCAGCCTGTAGGGACCGGCCCTGTGATCCAGGACATGACTTAACATGATGGGTGCTATTTATATTACGAAAATATAATTGATTATGTGGTATTGGCCTTTTGCGGTTTCTTTCCTTATTGTCACATGTAATACTTTTTTTCCCACTATTTTAATTACTGTAAAATAGAAATTGAAACAAATTTAAAGGTGAAAACAAGAAAACATTCAGATTTTATAAGCCTATAGTTCTAAGCAGAGCCCTCTACTTGACTCTAATGGTGGTTTTCTCCTCCAATCACCCGCATGTTGTACCCAGTAGAAATGTATGTAGCCAATCAGGTCAGTAGCGCAATGGATTGTACGTCAATGGGAAAACACGTCCCTAAAATGTCAAAATCCTTCTAAAAACCACCGGTCCACACCTAAAGGCTCCTTACTATGCTACTAATAGAGGATGTGGATGTTGGTCAACATGGCATGGTTGGCAGACCGCACCAAAACACTCCCACCCCGTATCAAGGCCTTCACGCCGAGCACCGCTCCAGATTCCGCTCCAGATTCCTTGGAATAATGCCTGACGCTTTGTTGTAACTTTTGGCTGCTATTAACGCGGGCCGGAGCTTGTCAAGGCCCATGAAAGTCACCGCCCCGGCCGCCAGCCCTCGACCTCTAACACCAGTCATCTCTACTCAGCTTGTCTGCAGATGACCATACCTCATGGCTGTCCGGAACATGAATACGGGTTTTGTTTTTAATTTTTAAACTTTAATAATACAATTAAGTCTGCATTGAAAGGAAACATTCAATAGGAAACATTCATTACTTCCCCACACATTCCTACACACCTGCATGCACACGCAACACCCTCTGCCTCACCACTTTAGAATTTGCTCCGGCTCCAAATAAACTACTCTGCTGCAGGGGATAGGTCACTGAGGATGTTGCTGTAGAAGCACATTCTCTCTCTGTACCTGTCCTGGCCATTGGGTCTCTGTTACAGGTCTGGAGGCTTGCGGTCTCTTGACACGGACAGATGACATATTTATCAGCTTGTCAGGTTCTCCTTAGCCCAGCCCCCTCTTCACATGAACACACACACACACACACACACTGCTGAAAGGAGAACAAAAGTAAAGCTGATATACACATACGAAGATGCAAACAGTTTGACATCATTTTGTACCCTCATATGGTTTGTGATTTCACTTTTTCTGTCTGTTTCCGTCTCTCCGTATGCCTCTCTCTTTATACCTAAGCTAAACAAAACAATCGGCTCCACCGTCGGCTAATTGGGACGGGCTCCCGTGGCGAGGAGCGGGCAAAGCGCTTGATGAGGCGTAAAATGATGATTAATTAATTTACTGCTCAGTTGGTCATCAAACTGAGAGCTTTATGAGACTCCCAGCAGCCTCCTTCACACACAGACACACACACACACACACACACACACACACACACACACACATTCATGAAAACAATCTGCTGTATATGCACAGCCGGCGATCACACTCACAAGCACACACGCCAGCGCTCCCCGTGGTCAGCGGTTTGCATTCAGTGAGCAGCTCTGCCTTTGCGATGACCTGTGTTGAAGACTTGAACAAATACAGGTGCATGTTGTATTTATTCAGCAGCGACTGTAGTAAAAGACCAATTCACCTAGTCTGTGGAAATCTGTTACTGTAAATTCTTAAACCCTATTCAGAAACATAGGACGCATTTAAATGTGCACTGTACACAATATATCACTTTCATAATAATAGTTCTAAAGACATCTTACATTTAATCCCCGCATGACCTTAAATTTATGACTTCTGTAAAATAATCCTTATATTTTATATAATAATATATATAATATTGGGGTTATTTCTAAATTTAGCTCCTAATTGACACGTTGCTCGGCCTGTAAACCAAGGCCAGTGTCACAAACGGGTGGGTGGAGGCAGGACTCAAACACAGAGTTAAAAAACAAAAAAGGACTTCAATAGTCAAAATTCAAACAAAAGGCAAAACGCAGACAGGAACCAGGAACAGGCAAGACACTCAGGGTAAGACACTCAGGGTAAGACACTCAGGGTAAGACACTCAGGGTAAGACACTCAGGGTGGGACATTCATAGATTCAATGACGCGACCAAGGACACATGACACACAAGGCTTAAATACACTGGGAAGGTGCAGGTGATTGGACACAGGTGGAAACAATCAGAGACACGGCAGACATCACAGGGGATGACGGGACAAGGCAGGAAGTGACGTTAACCCAGGGACACAAGAGGCAGGAAACTACAAAATAAAACAGGAAACCAACCCAAACCGTGACAGCAAGTGCTGCAGTGACTTTGTGTAAGTGTTAACATTATTCTACAACATATCAGTGAATAATTAATTTTAATAATACAACTAGATCTGTTTGTTCTTCATGTAGCTGTTGGTATTTTCTTAAGGGTCAACTGAAGAAAGAATGCTTCCTAGATGAAAAAAAAGTGAGTGGCTTTCAATTGTCAGATTCTTACCAAGTCACTTGTTTTTTCTTTCTGAAATGAAATTATAGGGATGTTGACATACCAACTTAACAACTTGACATATATAATACACCAGCACTGCCAATCCCCCTAAAATACTCCTGTCTGACTCATTTTTTGTCTCACTGCCTCCAAAGTGATATGCAAATCCAGTGGGGAGAGTCAGAATTAACCAAAAGGTGCCAAGTCAAATATTTTAAGTTGCGCCATTGCATTGGGGTTCTTTCAAAGCATCTCAGTGTTGTACAACAATGATCGTCTCATCATTACCAAAAGGCTGCTTGTCGGGATTATGCAGCACAAGAGATATGTGTTTATTGTTTAAGACCTCTGGTTGTCTTTTATGTCTCTGTGGTATTATACGTTTGAATGGGGATCATGGAATATTGTCTATATGGAGGAATCTGCTTTGTCTTTGGCTTAACAGCAACTCTTTACTAAATAAACAATAGTGTTTTTCTGTTCTTAGACTATGTAATTTAACAAGATAGGCCCTCAAAATCCCACCCAGACATTCCTGAACGTAAATGTGTAAGAGATGTGTCCTGGAGTTTTTTTTCAATCAATTTATATTAGAATACTTTGAATAAATCTAACAGGCTATGTTACAGATTTGTTGTATATATTAAAGTATCATTTTGATCACATACTATGTAGTATTGACAAAACAACTTGTCCATGTAAATTCAGCTGGTTACTTTAAAAGATTTAGCAATATTACTCATTTTCCAATTAAATTTTTTATTTAACAACCGAGCCGAGGATCATACCGTATCAAGATCAAGCACAGTGGCATAGTTTGTGAAATATATTTTTGATACCATTTACGTTTCAAACATATAATGAGGTTTATTATATTATATGGTGGTAATAGAAAAGATAACCACGATCTGCTGGTATGATACTTGTTTATGGAATTAAAATAAGAAACCAACAAACCAATACAATACTAACCAGGTCAATACCTTGAAAGGTAATGTATATCCTGTACCCCAATTCCAGTAATTACCGGTCTGACTTGGTATAAAAGAGCAATATAAAATTTAATCTTTGTAATATTCTAACAAGAATGAATGGTCAAAATTGGACAAAAATATATATTTCAATGAGACATTTTTAATTGGTGGCCCTGTGGTCTGAAAGGTAAACCATGCGTGCTCCTGCAGCCTTTCCTGTTGAAAGCACTGTCTGCCGACATTTGTACATCCATTATAAAATCAAACGCATCTTTGGGGTGATTCAGATGACTGACAAAGATTGTGCCAAAGATTATATTGTATGTTGATAAAGATGTGCAGAAATTCCACAACATTGATTCTCTTCAAGTATTTATGGCCTATTTGTCCTTTATTAAGTAATGAAGTAAGATGAGATATTACATTAATCTTAAATGAATAGCCTTAAACCAATAGTATATCTTATTGGGAGGGCTTCCGGCAATGATGTACTCTGTTCACACATCCACGCATCGTATGCTGTGATTTGCCTAAATTATCATAATTGCTATTTTATCAGATTATCGACTCCATGCACAATACACGCAATCTAATCCGATTACAAAGATGCTCTGAAATCAAACCCTTAATGTCAATGTTGCTACACAGAAGTGTATCCCTGTTTAGTTTGTAGTGTACACCGATAATAAAAATGGCCTCCAACACTGAAGCCAGACTACAATCGCAGTGTGGGGCCAGTACAGTTAGTGTTTGGCTTGGTGTAGTATGTAGTAAGTGGTACAAAAAGCCAACCTAATACCTTAGAACGTTTTACCAATGTCACAGGTTTGGACCGAAAACAATACAGAGTTAACCTGGTTGCCAGTTTTCTCTTTTTCTCTTGCTCTCCCTCCGAGTGACTCGTCCTTCGCTTCCACAAAGTCTCGTTATTGCTTTAGGACTGTGGATCTGCTCCCGAATTCAAAAGTGGGGAATAAAAATTGGATTTGCAGCAAACATGCTGAGCTGTGTTGCTTTCACTGTCGGGGCCGGTCCTTGGGGCCACACACTGCGCTTTTTACCGATATCCGAACCACGCACCAAGTAGAGGACGTACAAGCAGGACCCCTTATATGATGTAGGTGACGCTTTAAAGGGAGGTCCATACTAGCTGGTGTATATTGGATATTTTCAATGCTTGAGGTTGTGTATGTGTGTGTGTAAGGATGCATATTTGTGTCCCCTTCCTTTTGGCCTGACAAGATGTCTGTAGCTTCAGGTGGGGAGTCTTGGCCGAGGCCCTGATGCAGTCTCATTGGCAGGCTTAAGACGGTGTCACATCAAAGCTTAAACCCCGGAGAAATGGGAGTGTGCCTTGTGTATTTGTTGTGTGTGTGCGTCTGAGCATATTTAGGTGTTTTGCTAAGCAGTTGTCCGCACAGTGACGGAGGAATGATTCTGTAATTCGGTCTCATTTTACATTTTGTGATATCATTAAGATTCTTTAAAATATCTTGACCACTGAATGGAAAGGTAAGGTGAATTTTTTTAATTAGAAGATGGTTTCTAGAAAAATTGGATACACTTAACAGAAGCCATACAATGATTTTTACTTTATCGATTAATGAATGAATAAACGTTCAAACATTACACGCAGAAAGAAAATTTGAAATGTTTCTCAGCGGCTAAGTTCTCCAATCAAAAGGGTGTTTTTGACATGTTCTCAACGGAGTTATTTCTGTAAATGAGGTGGACAAAGAAAAAAAAAATATCCCATTATTTTGTGACTAAATAGCCTCCCCAAAATTTTCAAAGAAGTTATTGTTTTGGCTTTACATTGCATTTCATTTCAGCTACGAAAAATGACACTCGTTCCGATCGGTATTGTTCGAAAAGAAGGAGATGCAGAAGAGAAATTTGAGAGTTTCACGCTGGCCAGAGACACATAGCAACACTAAATAAAACATTGATAAAAACAAGGGACGCAGGTCATTGTGGTTGTTGGCCATGGCCTGTTATTTGAAATGACAAATGGTCTTTCGTGTCTTCTTAACTTCCGCTGATGTAAGTTTGCATTTGCTCTTGGGCTCTTCAGGTGCCAGTTCCTTCCATTATGGGGCATTCTTCTGGGGCCGAGAGGGGCTGACAGACAGGGGAAAGCGTTGTAATACAGTAGTGACCACCTACAGTAAGAGAGTGTTTTGCTTCAGCATGTCCCGAGGACACATTGCCTCAAACCTCAGTGGACATCTGTACATGAAAGATTCAAGCAAACGAAAGGTCCATCAGAAACTCTTCTCAACGTGTCCCTACGATCTGGAACACATGCAAGACAGGATGGATAGAGAGTGTAGTCTGCTTTGTGCATCTCTCAACCATCTGCTGGGTCAGAAATGTTTCACCTTGTACTAAGAACACGCATGCACACATAAAAACACATTAAACTGGACGGGTGACTGACAAGACGGTACTATAGAACTTGTCAGTTCACTTTAAATTATACCTGACAGTGCAGTGTTCAGAGGCAATTCCTTACCCATAAGAGAGCCGGTGCAAAGGCTGCGGCTTTGTGTGTCTACAGGCTGCTGTGTAACACAATAGACAACTTTACGTTAATCATTTAAAATAAACCAATCACTAAACAAAAGTTAGAATCCTTTGGTTTTGGTTTAGTTTGAGTGACATTTATCTGCTCTCCTGCTAGTTGCCTCGATGACCTCTTAGTCTGTGACAGACGGTGGTTAGCAGTGTTGCCCGAATGCCAAATTATTCATGAGCTGCACGCCAGCCAACCACCCCCACCCGTGTTGTCTCGTTTGGCTTCGTCAAAGTTTGTGTGTCTCTCTGTCAGAGTAAGTGCATATAAACATCTGTGGCTCAGGTGTAGATGTGTTTGCTTGCATGGACGTGTGCGTTTGTGCGCATGTTGCTGTGTGTATTTTATCCAAGTCGTTTATCTTCCATATATGCTTGATGCAGCGACAATGTCCACTAAATAGTTAATGAGTGACTTGATTAGGACCAAGAGGCACCACTTATTAGTGCAGATGAGATCAGTGTCTGGGTCAGAGAAGGAAAGAGGAAAGCAGGGCGTCTGACACAAAGACACATTTTCACACCATCCTGACCAACGTGCTACGCATGTTTGTTTTTCACCAGCTTCGAACTTGAGCAACGTGCAGTACCCTGAGTTTTTGGACACACACTGCGCAGTTGGCATTTATCAATTCACTGCTACTAATGTGCCAGTTTTCTCCAATCCCTTTCATGGACTATTTAATTATCGTGTGCATAAAAACACACAGACACACACAGACACACACAGACACACACACACACACACACACACACACACACACACAGGTGATGTCAGTTCGGCTATGAGCGAAGCTGAGCAGCAGCCTCAACAGAGAGGACAAACAACCCTGTGTTGTCCTCTCTCTGTTGTCCTCTCCGCTTCTTTCCTTCCTCCACTCAATAATTCAGAGCAAGGTGTCAGACAAAGCTGCCCTGGCTCATAAAACCCCCTGTAAAAGACACCGCCGCGTCCTCTGCTGATTTACATCTCCACCCCTCACCACCTCCTTGTCCCAAGTGTTTAGATGTGAATGCTTGCACACAAAACAGTAGTGTAAACAGAAATAAGGCCTATTTAGGAGACGTTAAACCCGTTTGTGTACGCTAAGAGAAACATATGTTCATTGTTGAAATTTGTTTCCCAAAAAACTGTAAATACAATGTAAGGAGGTATTTAGCTCAAAGCACCTCTGCACCTACAGCTTCATGTGTCCAGCGTTGCTTTAATTTCTTTGTCTCCCAAATCTCTCAATTCCCTGTAAATTGTTTTCTTATTTGCTGCCTATTTTGGAGCAGGAGATACTTTAATAAATACTTGTAAATAAGTGTTGTCTGCTGGTTCAATAAACATACAATAATAGTCATTATCATTCAGAGTTACCACTCCAACCAAACTTAAGTAATTAGTATGTGCAACATTAGCAATGCACCCAAGCAGAGAACCACACCTGACTGGTAAACCTTCTTCCTCCTTCACCTCCCTCATCCCTGCATTCAGCTCCCTCCTCCATAACTCTCAAGCAGCACCTGTGTCGCTGGTGGGACCGGGGTGACGCAGGGAGCCACCCGTGACAATGACGGATTTGACAGGAGGAAAGTGTTAATGATATTCCCTCTTTGATGGCTGGGGCTACTTCACACACATTTGCATTTCCATTCATCATCCCAGCATTTATCATTATGGGGTGGCTGCCAGATCTAATTACAGTGCTGGACTAACGGGGTTGACTCGCCTGATATGAGGGGCCCCCAGCCCCTTACCCATCTTACTCTGTGTTTGTCACATCCTCTCATTTCGCTCTTGTTCGTTTTAATTTTCTCATCTTGCTCTGTCTTTCTGCTATTTGTTATCTTTTTGTCGATCTCTATCTGTTTTTCTTTCATAATCTGCTACCCCCCCTCTGTTGATAGGGAAACATACAAACGTAACCAGGCAGGAAGTGCAGCCGTGTAGGACCAAACCCAATTAACTTCACTCTAAATTAAGTCATTTGAGGCCTCTTCATTATTAGTCCAAGAACAGAGGGAGATGCTGGGAGGGAAATAAATAAATATTGGATGAGATTTAGTTCCATAACACTGTTCCTGGAAGTCTCTCTCTCGCTCTCTCTCTCTCTCCGTCTCTACTCTTTAGTGGGGTGATTTAAGCAGTGATCCAGGGCGATTACATTAGGAGGCTGTTGATTATCCCCTGATACACTCATCAACACTAATTATTCGTGACCAATCACTTGTTCCAAAGACAATGTTAGATTTTGCACCGTTTTCATAGCATGGGTTTATATTCTCCCCCCTTTAGGACAGCATCTCATTCAATTGAATGAAACTTTTGACTGGTATATAGTACTAGTGCCTGGGACTCTTTATATATACATATAAATACAGTACCAGTCAAAAGTCAATTCTTTCAATTGAACGAGACGGTGTGTGCTATATGTACTATATTATTCAAGTTCTACCAGTTATCATTTCCTTCTTTGAATGTTCAAATGTAGAATAATCTCTTTCTGTAAATGAAACCCCCTCTCACCAAGATTTCGCAGCACATTGTTCACAGTTGTTTGTTGCCCGGTGCTGCAGGGTCACACGCAGCCTCCCATGAACCACGAGGATCATATCTCTCCATTCATCACGTGCACAGCATGATCCAGCCAAGACTGAGAAGAGTCATCTTTCATGGGCCAGAACAAGAACACAACACCACAAAACAGATAGGCACCTAAAACCGCTCGACACAACTGCTCCGTGCGTAGTAACCAATGAGAGACTGGACATCATTTGTGAGTACAAAATTAAAAATATCTGCACTTTTGGCAGCACAGGCCTTAGACTTGTTTTTCATTAAACTAAAAGAACTGCATTGAACAACTCGGTAAAATGATAAGGGAAACGTAACATTTTTCTTTCCTTTTTTTTCAGATAAGACTGTTATTTGTGAAGCAATATTCTTAGGAAGAGACCTGACACAAGGAATGCAGGAAGACAAGAGCGGCAGGGGTTCATAATGGCACAAAGTAAAGTTTAAAGAAATCAAATCAACAGCAGTTACAGTCCTTGGTGAGTGAAGATGACGCTGGGTGAAAGAGAAGACAGATCTCGTTTGATCAAAGCCAAATGAATCAAATTGATGATGAAGGGAGACTGAAAAACTGTAAAAGGCCTCAGCAGCTGTTTATTATTTTGACTTGATCTTATTGCTATGCAAAAAGATAGGTAACACGTTACAAAGCACAAGTACAATTTTTTACCAGTCAAAGTTGTTCCTTCCCTGAAACAATTCATGCACTTATCGTGCTCAGGATACATAATAAAAGATACAAGCCATTTAATCAGAATTTTCCTCAGATTAAGGAATGAGGGCTGGCTGCTGGGTGGTGAGGGCGGAGCAGGAGACCTTTACTGTGTCATCCTGTGCTGGACAAATTACCAAAAGACCCAGCGAGAAAGATAACAACAGCGTGAATCGAGGCAAAGCCCGGCTTGGAGGAAATGAAAGGTGCCCCGTACGCAGATAACCATCGTGTCGACTTACACAGCAAATTACTGGGATGGCTGTTAAAGCTGGTTGTTGGACGCTCCATCGTTAGATGTGACGCAGTTCATGGGAAGGGAGGGAACTAAAGTCGTGTTCTGGAAAACAACTTCAACCAAGTTGTTTCCGTTATTTTATAGAAGACGGGCCTTTATGATAAGGAGCCGGTAAACTGAACAGCAGATAAAAAAAGATGTCAGACGAGGGGTGCGCGCACATGGCGCACACAGACACGCAAACGAGCGCGCACACACAGCTGCCATATGTTTCAGGAAACCAAGGACCCTTCAAGATGAGAGGGGGTGCTGAATTATTGATCAGTGATTAGCAAATGCAATAGAAATGTTACCCTTGATGTCGGCTGGCTGAGCAGTGCGCGTGTGTGTTTCACCATTCTCCGACGATTTGGTCAGCCCTTCGATTCGGCATGTTCTCATAAACATTAAAGCATGTGTACTAATATCTACTCGTAAGTAAGTACGCATCCATTACGGATGGTTGTGTATTTTTTGCATTAAGAATTGATGCATTAACACGCACGAGTGTGTGCTTGCGTGTGTGTGCGTGCGTCATGAGAGGCAACAAAGGGAGTCACCACTGCATTTGAAGGGGGATCTAATTCATTATTAAGTCAGGGACAAAACAGGCAGTATGGGAGGTGGACGGCGCTAGGTGATTTCAGGCCGTGTTGATTACTGGCAACACCAGGAGCCAAGTGTAGTGTGACTGGTTGAACAAAGCCTGCCGCACACTTGTACAAACAGGCCATGGATGCAGAATGGCCGGTGTCACTGGCCTTGAAGCGTATCGTCCGGGCTGTTTCACTGAGGTGAGTCACTGGACGGAGGCGGGTGGCAGATTAGATCTAGTCTGCTACTTAATGTCGTGCACTCGCTGATTGGAGACCATTGCTGCTGACAGGTGGGCGGAGGACAAGTGGACCTGAAGTCGTCGGCATCGTGACAGTTAGCTTAAAGGTTTTAAGCGCCTTAGAGAAAAAACAAAAGCAAAATAGTGAAATAAGCATCACTTTGACCACATTGATGAAACGTGAAGCAGGTACTCCTTGTGTATGTGTGGGCTGCACAATGTGCATAAAAACAAAAAGTGTCCATGTAGCTGCAGCATTAGCTTAATTTTTGAAGTTAATATAACAGAGAGCAGATCAACCAAAAATATACATTTTATTTGTTGTAGTTTATTAATTGAAACGTCCAATTTTAAACACAAATAAAAATATTAATTTCCTAAATTTCTTACTAATAAAATCTATTTGTCTGGTTTTCTTAGTCTCCCGTGATGGAAGACAAATTACCTTTTACTGTTTACTTGGACTACTTTTCGGATATTATTTTAAACAGATACATGTGTAAATAATATGGTCACTAATTGATAATAAGACAAACCTTTCCATTTTTTTTTTCAACTATTATTATCATCGTTAATTTGTTCAGTTTAGTAAAAATCCATTGCATCCATCGCATTGCTGAGCCAGTGCTCTGTCCACTTTCTGTTTGTCATTTGACACAACCAAAAGGAAGAGCTAGATTTCAACCCTGCTTGTGCTACTCTATCCCGGAAAGTTGTACTGTGTTTGTGTGTCTTTTTGAAAGATGTATTAGACGTTATTACAATTTGATCAGCAGATTTAAAGTGCGATTGAATCATGTTCGTAAGTGGATAGGGGTTGACATATGTTTCAGTATCTCCAAGAGGATGATAAATTATTCTCCGGTCAGAATAAAAACATAATGAAATATAAATATCCATTAATCCTCATATTTCATCCAGTCTGTCAGCACACAGCCCGGCTCAGCCCGCTGGTAACGCGACGGGATGTCCGTGTGTATTTTGCATGAGGAGAATACAGTTGTGTGTTGTGTGTGTGCTCTGCATGTTCTCATCATGTGTGTGTGTGTTTGGTTTCTTGGCCATGAGAGAGCAGTTCACACTGTGAAAGAGTCATCTTTATTATAATCTGCCAGAAGTAGTGGCAGCTTGGGAGAGGAATTGCCACAGCTAGGTAATCGAAAGCCACTAGGCTGGGACGACAAGGGGCACTTGTGAGACGTAGCAACACAAGCCATATGGCACACTGGCTCCATGAATCTGGCAACCCTCCTCTCTATATTCACACTGAAAGAAAAAATGCCATTCTATGTTATGCTGTTGATTGTCAGTTCTTTGTTTTCTGGTTCTTATAACCATCATTTTAGAAAGAAATGATCTCAACCTGGGATGTAAATGTCACCGCATGCACGTCGACCCAAACGCTATTTAGGGATGCAGTCTACTGTAAATAAACCAGAAAGAGGAAGAAAATGATATGAAACTCAATCACATTAGTAATACTGACTTTCATTTGACCCTCGGCGTATTTGCTATAAACACAAGGGTAATACAAACCAAAATAAATATTAGCATAATGCTGGGGGCAGGAGAGGGCTTTTCCCACAGAGTGATTAAAATATGAGAACAGAAAACACCACAATGTGAAGTCCCATGGTGCCACGGCAGTTAGCGTAGAAAAGCTCATTTCATGATAAATTAAAGAAGACGCAGTGGTTTCTCTCGTGAGATATCATTCCCTCGTATTTGTTTTATGAAAAGGAGTAAAATTAGCCTTATCGTATATTATCTTAAACATAATTAATAAAACATTAATTTCATAGTGATTGCTGTTTTTTTTCTTCTTTTCTTTCTCTATCTTTGCTGTAAGGTTCAACTCTCTTAAGGCATGATTTGCATATTCCAAAAAACACAAATGAGCAATTATTATGAATATTTGAAGGCTAACTCAACAAGAGTACAATGGAAACCACACCGACGAGTCAAGTTGGAATCACTGGTATACTCTTCCATTAAAGACCGCTATCTAAAATATTTTAGTCTTGAAATTATAAGAACAATACAATGTCTTATTATTGTCGCTTATGTTGGGACACGACAAGAGTTATCGAATACCTGTATTCATAAATCAGCCAACAACTAAATCTGATTCCTCACAGAGAACGTTGACATCTCTTATTAATTCTCTGCTACTTTATGAATTATGGCGGCTCTGGATCCTGTGCTTAACTGACTGCCTCTACCTACCAGCGTAGAAATGCAGTGAATAAAAATGGAGTCAATAGATCATGGAGGATACTTAACTGCCGACAGGCGTGATTATGAGGTGCGCGAATGTGCCACAAACTTACTCCGGGCCAATATGTATTGCTTACGCTTATAATAAATGTTATCTTTCTGAGAAGAAAAAAAGCTGTCAAGTTGATGAAAGACACAGATGAGCATCTTATATAGCTGACCAACCATGCATAGATATGCACAAATGCAGTATTCAGTGAGGAAGTGAAGGAGATGGAAAATATGCAGCTATATCATCACTTTCAATCAGCATGAGTAATTGTTTTAACTTGTTTGGCTATTGATTTTCTCAGCACCATATGAGCTCAGAACGAAAAAACTGGAAAAAATGAGATACATGACAATTATGGCATGGATATTTTAATGCTACGGTGAGACTATAAAATACATATTATTAAAAAAATATATATATATATATATATATATATATATATATATATATATATATATTAGAGAGAGAGAGAATATATATATTCCATTCAAATCCATGGGATGGAATGAAGGTCTATCTGTGTTTTTCCTCTACTTTGTCCTCAAAGGACATGCTGTCTTGGCTTCCAGTTCCCTGGATAGGATGTTGTTTTTTTATTTTTAAAGAGGAAGTGCTAACTGTAGCAATCTAATATCCAGCTTGACCTATGCTATGACCTTTCTCGAGAGTCTTACATCCTGTAGTATTATATACAGTGGTGAACGCGGCCCTTGTGGGCTAGAATTATGCATCTTCTAAAGATCTGCTTTGTAAAACGGACACTGAAACCAAGCCCAACACAGTCATGCAATACTACGTTGTCTTTTAAACGTTAGAATGGCAATGCTCAGACTTCGAGACATCCTCTGCCAAAGATGTTTGCATCATTACCTTGGTCTGGATCTTAGATCGGCGTGTTAGAAGCGGTTCTAGATGCTTGTAATGAATATGTCTACATTGCCTGACGTATCAAATAGCAGTGTTAACATGACGTAGAGAAAACACAAGACGGTTTGGAAACTAAACCACGTGTCGGAATATCACCGCTGTCCTTGTCTCTCCTCACCTTCCTCAAAGGATCATTTGCGTATCCTCTCATGACTAAGAGGAATCAGCCGTCCTCCTCGTCTCATACATCCGATGGAGAGCTTTGAAAGAGACTTCTGATGCCTCTGGATTTCATCATCCCTGACACTGTAGTAAGAGGCTACCTCTGGAGATGTTTTTGAGGCAAAAGCAGGTCAGTTGTGTCAGAAGGCGTCAGTCAGGCATGGTTTTGGACAATACACATTAAAAAGAATAAGGGTACAGAATCTTGCGTTGAAGAGTAGTTGTCTGAAGGCGAGTTGGAGAGTAGATTGGTGCCAGGAGGGCGGTACGCTGGAATCGCTTGAGGAAATGCCTCAGGAGAAAAAGTCACAGGGAGAAAAATAGAAGGATGAATTAGTTAATCTGTCAAACACAGAATCATTTCAGTCTGGTTTTACTGGGAAATGAGAGTTCACCTAGTTGCCTTAAAAATGAAAGTTAACTGAACTCGACTTAAAGAATTTGTTCATATAAGTACACAGCCAATTAGCTAAATGATCTTGAGAAAAAAAGATCCATAATCTTGCTCGTGACATTTAATCTTAAGTGAACGATGACAGGAACTGCAATTTGAATTCAGCCTTTAAGGTGCAAACTCCAAGCTTGGGAACATTTAGTTTGCCTGTCAACGGCTCTCAATATGTCGGCAGTAAGCTGGAGGCTCGTAGCTTTTGTTGCCATACAACACTAACAATGCAACATACAGCAAAAATCGCCGAGAGAGATTAAGGTCATATAATATATATATATATATATATATATATATATATTATAAACCACATCATATAATATATATATATATATATATATTATATGACCTTAATCTCTCTCGGCGATTTTTGCTGTATATATATATATATATATATATATATATATATATATATATATATAATAACTTATACATCATTCTTTAATAAAAAGAAAACATCTTTAAAAAATCTTTTATAAGTAAATAGTAGAAAATATGCCACATAATTCCTATGCAATGTGCTTTACAGCCATTATATGTCATTTATAAAACCTTTAGGTGACATTTTCATTCATCAAAGGATTTCAGTAACTCCCTCGGCTAGATGCATCTTTCTAATCAACCTTTTTTCCAAGTGCTGCTGACTGCCTGCAGAGGTGGTATGAACTTCTGTGATGACTAACTCAGAATTACTTGTGACCTCTGAAACGTAACCACGGGAAAGTGAAGCCATGCGCTTAATTAAATTAACTGTGATCCTCGTTTACCTTGACCATAGCATGTTAATATTAAAGAATATGTCGTTAATTAATATACGTCATGTGGATACTATATCATTATGCTTATGGGCATTGTAGCAGTCCCATGATGATGAATTAAGGCAGCTTCTAAATCTGTCTAGGCAGCCAAGTGTGAAGTAGGACTGGTTTGAGCCATCCAGGCAATTAACAGTATTATCACATGCTTGAAGTGATATTTCATTTTTAAAGCTATATATAGTTAGAGGTGAAATGTGAGCTTAGATTCAGATTTTATTTACAATATTATTTTATGAGCAAAATTGATCACTATGTTTTTACAAAACGCAAACTGACCGAATATACAAAGTAATACGTGCTGGTGGGAGTTCTGCTACATAGCTGTTCTCCTGTGGCTTGTTTGCCTCCTGAATGAACGACCGTCGCTGTAACAAGTGACTCGGTGGGCTGTTGTCTGGTGTTCGGGCCCCAGGCCAGCCCTAGAGGGGCCCTGCTTCCAACAGCAGGAGATAAATACATTGTTCCCTGTTGCATTACTTCTGCCCGAACACATGCACAGTGACATATCTGTACTTCAGTGATAGAGGCAACTTTTAAAGACTCAAAAACTGTGGCAGACAATGCAGGCTTTCAACATTTAAAAATGTCCATAAAAACATGAAAAAAAACATTAATGAATTAACGATTCATTACAATAATGTATTGAAGAATCGATAAATGTACTTAACATTGCAGAGACCAACAGCTGGATCATTGTCATGAATCTTAAAATATTTATTGATATGATTTATCAGTAAAATATTGATGGTTAGATAATAAGTAAAGGTTATATTTCCTCTAGATCTGTAAATATAAGGCTTAAAGTTAACTTCTCTCTCTTCCAGTCTTTCTGGTTCCTACAGTCTTAAGGAACATTTTTATTTCCCATGGAATGAATGTTTGTAAACCTGCAGTACAATTAAAACAATTTATAGAAAGTCAACCACAGTAATTAACCACCCAAACTTTGTTTATGAGCCCTAATGATGCATTGATGTATCACCCAAATACAATTTCCTCCCGATCTCTTCATAATTCTGTTTATTTCAGTCTAAAAGCAGCTGCTCCAATAATTCATATAACCAGATAGACTCGGAAAAGAAGATAACACGTCCCGATGGAACCACTTTTCTTTGCCTTTTCCTTAATTTAAACTGAAAGGAAGAACGTGTGTTGTCTCAGTATTTGCACCCATCCTGCGTTGTGAGTATTTGCATTTTTATAACAACAAAGCCTGTCGATGTCAGATCACTCATTGCTGGATGTTGTTTACTGATGTAATGAACATGCCTCTGAAGTTCTGAAATAACAATCAAATTCCCATTTAGGGAGGGTCTAATTTAACACATTGAGAGCTATTGTGTGAAGATTGTTAGTCTGCCCTCAAAGAGCATCTGTGTCAGTCTCATCTGATGGTATACAGCTTCTACAGTGATATTTAATGATGGGCTGAAGAATAAATGTGCATCTTTGTTCTGAAGGAAGCTGACTTTGTCTGTACTGAACAGCAAATGTTAAACTAAATTTAGAGCTCTATAGAAACAAATGTTTAGGGAACTTTAACTGTTATTGTTCCTCAGTAATGGGATATTATTCTAAAACATATATTTGTCTTCAAAGGGGTTTGAGTCAAGCCAGTAAGGAAGACAAACAGGATGTATGATTTGAGATTGAAAATTCCTTTAATTTAACTTAGATGTGATCTCTTTAAACCTCTTAAATATGGGTGGACGATACTGTACAGTGACATTTGAAAATGAGACATTTAAGTTCAACACCAAAATGTTTCTGTTTGGGTGTTATGCATCTGTCTGTAACTGTCCCTCTCAGTTTAGCCTCTCTCAACTTCATATTATTTAAATAAAGATGTTTAAGGTAACTAATGAAATTGGGCTTGTATCAAATGCTCCACTGCCTAATGTCATTGGGATGTTTGTGCACATGTATGTGTGAGAGCGAATGGGTCTGTTCGTGCGTGCGTCTTCTGAACCAAAAATATTTCACGACTAATCGAACAGGCCTTTTGTAACCCGAAAGTTGATTCACGAGTTTCAAATCTGTTCCTCATGACGGACATCGTTTTCCTGTTTACAAAAAAGGAACTGAAAACATTCACTACCGAGCGTGAGCAAATACCTTAAAATGAGCTTCCGCCCTCATTCTGCCAGTCAGGTGGCTTCACTCATCTGGTTCGATAGTTTCAATTACAACTTTTCACACACTGTGCTCGTGTGTGTTGTGATTGAAGGTGCCGCCTGCGTTTGATTTGGATGTTTGAGAGAAACAGCCTTTGATGGATTTCAGGAAGATGTATAAATCATTAAAACAAGTAAATAAGTGTTGTTAAGTACATTGATCTACAATAAAGTAAGTTCAAGATTAGTTATTCATTCGTGTGACAAATCACGTCCATAAGTTTGAAGCCTGTTTCACTTACCTTACATTTCAACAGAAACACTATTAGTACACCGCAGCTCGCACCCAACCAATCCAAATATTGGTCTAAAAATGACTCATGTTGGCACATTTCTTATAGGTGTGTGATTCCTAGAAAAACGCTGCTTGTTTTTTTGCCGAGCATGCCTTTACTTTTACCAACCTCTTTATCTCAATAATGGAGAGTTTCCCCTGATATCACCAAGCATAAATAACACAAAAGTCCCCAAAGCATTGAAATATATTACATCACTTATCCCCTACAGTTTATAAAACCAATCTCTCTACCAATGCTCATGCTGTGATCTGTGCTTTAGACTCTCTACTACTGTAGTATTCCCCAATAAATCTGACTGAGCCATTCCCGATAAAGACATATGCTATGTATTCCCCCCTTTCCCATTAATTCCCCCAGCAGCTGCAGAGTAAAACGCTATAAACTCAAAGCAAATGCACCAATTGCATTTTGAAAGTGATAAATATTTCAGAGGCGCTGAGAACATATTTAAACCACATTCAAGACGCCCCCCTCTAGTGGGATTAAGATCATCCCCTCACCTTTTAAAGATAATCAATGACTCCTGTTATCCTTCTCACTACGGCCTTATTTGAGTGTTGAGTGGTATAAAATGAAGTGCAAATGGGTCCGTATGAGCGTGTGTGTAATGGATGCACGCTGTGAACACCATTAATCTACATGTTCTGGAAATATAACCAATTGATAGACAGATGCACAGAGATATTCCATCACTTTTGCAATTGGCTTTTACCAAAGCCTACAATTCATTTGTGGTGTAATGTCCCCAATAGAATTGGATTCTGACTGCTCTATTGATTGTAAAATGGCTTGTTTTTGTATGTGTAGGCTACCACCTGTCTTGGCCCAGAAACATTACAATACTCTCATTTGAAATATGGCTTTTATTCACCTCTGGTGCTTTGTGTTCTCCAACACTTTGCACATAAATGAAAATAATTAAGCATTTGTGAGATAACCTCGGAGAATCCATCAGCATCTCCAATATCCTTTATGGAGGTCTACAATTGGGAAGCAAATAATAAAGAATTTCCTTTTAAATGAATCTACACTTGGCATATATTTGATTTTTGGGGTATGACATTTAGAGTCCCAACTGTTTTTTATTTTGGATGTGGGTCATCCCTTATTTAACAAAGTGTTTCATTAGTGTAATTGACATTGTTGTACATTATCTTCAAATATGATGTTGACTTGATATGTCAAATGAGATTTGATTTAGGCTAATGGTGTTTTAAAACTACATGTTAAAATATATATTTATAATATAACAAAACTCCCCTTCACTCTTTTCTTCCATGCTTTCACTTCCTTCCCCCTTTGCATCGTTGGCTCTTCCCTCTTCTCGCTCTGTCACCCTGCCTACAGTACGTGTGGATGATTACCTCCTTTTCTCCATTATCTGCAGCCATCTAGTGTTGGCTTTGTGCCCTAGAAATACTGCCCGTCTCCGAGCTTTCAGTAGCTCTATTTACCATGTACATTTAAAAGGTGGTTCAATTCTAAAATGGTGAATAGTTTGTTAAAACATATGCTGATTGTTTGTTTCCTTAGAAAAAAAATAAACAAATGTGCACACGGAAGATGTGTTACCATTTCTCAAAATGTTTTTAAACTGCTTCCAGCAGTAAAATGTTCTGAAACTTCCACGTTAAACGTTATTTTGAAACAAACTGCGAGCGTGTGAGAAAGGTCAGGGAGGACGAGGAGGCGTGTGGCACGAAGTCAGTCAGACAAACCCGACAGGCCGAGAGCTCAGCCTGACAGCGAATGCAAACATTACACTCGCTGATATCGGCGCTGTTCTCTCTCCCAGCTGGGACAGACAGTCAGTAATAACTGGGAACACCTGGGCAGCCTGCAGGCTCTACACCCCCCCCCCCCCCCCCACCCAGCCCCTGGGGCTCTTCACCTGGGACAGGAGGCCCTACGCAGCTTCCCTTACCGCTGGAGAGCTGCCTGGAGCAGGCAGATTATCACACGTCGCCCAGGAGGGACATGAGGCCTGGAATTCTGTCAGACTCTTTTACATTAATCATCAGGACAGGAGTGACAGTGCTGGGAGAATACAGATAAAGATCACCAGCGTACCACAAAACACTCACACGGACTCTGAAAGTCAACTTTTCCAAAGTTACGCCGAGTATGAGGTAAGCTTTGCCATGTATCCCCGTAGCCTTTCTTCTTTCTTGGATTTTCGACTCCTGCAAAAAAATAAAATGCCAAAATACATCAAATGTAAAAGCGTTTGAGAATCTGCAGACTAGCAGTAAAAAAATAGCACACGGATCTTACAGACGAAGAGGCAACGGATTCAAGAAATATCTGTTGAACTTCGATCAATAACAAAAATACAACAAGATAAGAGAATCCTTTATTAGTCCCGCAGCGGTGAAATTCACAGGATTTAAAGCAATGTATGTTAAAGTTACATGTTAAACCATTTAAAAAATATATTTTTAAAAGGTAAATTAATAGTAACTTATAGAGGCAAGATCCCAGTTTATCCTTCATGGATATATCGCTTGTAAACATTTCTGCCAAATGTGGATAGCACAAAATCAAAATGAACACATATGTTTGGTTGCAACTCAAGCACACACTAAATCCTCCACCAACTTGTTTGCCCATATTGACATAAGGCACTCAGGGCCAAATGAAAAACTAATTAAATAAAAACATGTGCTAAGCTCAGTGGTGTATGGGATTCTACTGTACACATAGAGCTCTGTTAGACATTTGTAACATAATTCTGTTATGTTTCAATTACCAGACGCACCTTTGGAGTCCACAGGAAGGTTAAGCAAACATGACGCAGCATATGCTTAAGCTGTAGGTGCATACATTTCCAGCCTAAATGCGCCTATCAGCCCATTTAATTAAGTTGAGCCCGGACGTATTGAAATATAAGCATGGGGCTTGTTTATGAGCGAGCTGGTCATTTGGGTTGTGGCCCCAAAGCTTTAAGGTCACCAAAGAGTCATTCTCCCAAAAAGTTGAATGTGGTGCAGTTAAACACCCACCCATCACTGGCTTTACCACATTATTATGAGAGCTTGGCATTTCTTCTCGGCTCACGTTGTGTTATGCTCTTTTGTACAACAAAGCAAAGTAACCCATTTATTGTTTGTGAATAATTTGAAAGTACACAAGAAACTATACAAGTAATTGAGTTTATCCCAATTTATTTGTCATCAAAACAAAAAAACATTAACTAATTTTAGTGTGATTTTCACATTAGTTTGAAGTCTAAACTTAAAGGCGTTTTTTAACACATTTAGTCTGTGGAGCTAAAAAGAATCCCGGGAATGCTGCAGCAACGCAGAATGTGTAATATTTTATCTCTGGTTACCCAACGTCTGCTCAGGCGTTTCTCCATCAAAATGTAAAATAAATAGCCAATGGGAAAACTATGCAGATTTGAAACATTGTTATTAATTTGAACAATTTATGACATGTCTGACTAAGGCACTGATTCTCCCATTTCATTGTTACATAGTCTATAAACCCTACAAACAGGACAAAGGAAATGAGCGACCACCAAGTCACGACATGGTGTTACATTTGTGTCATATCTAAGAGATATCAAAGACAGATATCAACTTCCACAAGTATTTGTACAGTTTAGTAGGCCTTTGTGAGTTGGAAGATTATTGCACAGTTGCATGGGCAACATGTGTCAACATGTGAGAATGATTTGTTTAACAAGCGAAGCAACGTTTATGTCTCTGATTTTTCTAAAACAACAATTGTTATATTTCTTGTATAAATATTGTCTTGCAAAATGCATTGTGAGTGGCCTTGGTCCACTGACTCTCAATGATGAGCAATTTATTCATGCACTGTTTGCTGCCGTAATCATTGCAGCTCAGAGCTGAAAATGTTGCAGGGAACTTCAAAATACACCTAGAAAACCGAACTTTTACTGAGCATCTATTACGGTTGCAGGTGGATTCTACATGAACTGTCATGAATTAAAGCATATTTCAGCTGGAGCAACATAATAAAATAGCAGCATCAAAATGTCCTTTTTAGGATCACTGTAGGAAACTACCTGATAAAATAGCCCAGTGTGTGGTCTAATCCTTGGCTCGGACCTTCCCTTTCATTGTAAAGCTTGTGTTTCCTGAGATACCGGGGGGAGATAAATGTGATTTAAATTAATAGCTGCTACTAAATAACTCCTCGCCTGGTAAACGATGCATTCATCAGATACAGACAGCCAATATCCTGTGATTTATGGCACTCCTTACCACATGAAGGATGCCAACAAAAATTGTTATTACTTTTTAATAAAGTGTACCAATCACTAATCCTCTCATTTATCAGTAGAACGCAGTCGGTGTGGAGCGAGCCGGAGTGAAGCGGTGTGGCTGGCTGCTCTGATGAAGAGGAATGGGACTAGCTTTGTAGAATAAAGATGTAGTTTATGTAGAAGGGATACTTTATAAAGCTACCTTCGATACAGCACAGAAGTCACGTTGTGGTCAGACACAATATGCTTGAATACTTTAAACATAAATAAAAATGGTCATTGTAAAAACACGTCAATGGTTCATGAACACTAAAATCCAGTCAATGACTATAAGGCCTTGGCATCTTTTTGCATTTTCTTAAGGGAATTTATAAATGTCATTGTGTTCAACTTTGAAATTGTGACATAATATAAATATTTAACTTAATATTCTGATGATGCTCTTATATCCTGCCATATTAATTGTAGCCCACTGCCTATGAGATAAAACAAATAACTGTTTTACGGCAAAATTGTTTCCGAGGATTCCGTCTCTTGCGTCAACAGCCTGAAGTCGTAGCACCTACGAGTTCCGGATAGAGCCATCGCTGTGAGGTACAGTCATTAAAAACGGTGTCTCGACCTTGTATCCTTGACTGAGATAAACCCTAAAACAAACAACCCGCGGCTCCGTTAATTTAGCCTTCCGGCAGAAGCAGCGGGGCTGTTGGAGCAGCCGTGGATGATTCTCCTTGTGTGCGGGCCAATGATAAGCTTGAAGAACAGGTAACAGTCAATCCATTAACCTCAGCTTTTAGCGGCCTACTTCATGTCACTACCGCCGAGTCTTGCACACACATACAAATGTGGACACACACACAAAGACACACACACCATCCCCCGCATTGATACTTTTTTTAAAAATAGTTGCCGGGCAAAAACTTGAAAAGGTCAGTGCAGCTCTTCTTGACTTTGACTCTTCCATTGTAATAATAAGCTATTCCCCTTCTCTTTCTTTTAACGTTAGCGTTAGCGTATCACTGGGCCTAAAGCAATCCTTCCCATATGTTGGACGCAGACGCACCCACACACACACACAAGTTCAAATATATACCTCCTTACAAATCGTGCAAACAAACACACATGGACATAGGGTGGAAACGCTGACACACAAACCCCCCCTCCCCCCCCTCCTGCCTGGGTGGGTGTCAGCGGCCATCTTCAGCTAGGTAACATGAAAGGGCTTTGAAAGGCAGAGGTCATGTTAAATTGTAACACAAATGTTATTCCTCAATTATTCTTCAGGGGGAAATGTCAACTGCTTCGGGGGGAGTCGGACTGGGCCAAACGTCTGTGTGTGTGTCTCCATGTGTGAGCCGCCACAGGCTAAAGAGTGGAGTACTCATTTGTACTGGCCACTCTCACCCCGGCACTGCGGACACACGCCCATAGTTAGTTTATATCTTCTATTTACGTAGTTTAATGTGACTACTTCACAGTGGCAAACCCATTACAACTCTATACTGTCAATAAATGCACAACGTTCAAATATGTGTCTCACAAACTGCTGAATCAACATAAAAGTAGGGTCAGTACTTTCCCTGCTGCTTGTAGACATATAAACAAAGCAATGAGAAACAAGTCAGAATTTTGTCCTTATTTATTATCAGAAGAATCCCCCATTCCATGGATTCTTGTGGTGGCTGCCCAGTCGGGACCTGGGGAGTTTCTCAAGTGAATTTAATGAAAAACTTTGCTTTGATTGGCAGCTGAATGCCAAAGCTAACAAAGGCTTGCCTCAATGAGGGGTCAGAAGTGAAAATAGCTTTGCCCTTTGCCAGTGCCCTCCCCTGCCTGGCTCATGGGATATTACAAGTTACCAAATTTATATTTGCAATAACAAATTGACTCCATTTGGTCTAAGTGGGGATCAGGACCTGGCTGCAAATTTGCAGTGGCACTAGGAAATCGCTTTGTGGACCTTTGTGGAAACGAGGGGTCATTGACTGAAGCCTGAGGGGACACAATACAGGGGAGAGGACGGAGAGAAATACACATACATATATAATGTATGTGTTGTTTCTGTGCACACATACCCGTGGATGTCATAAGCATTTCCATACAAACAGTACACACAGCTTTTCTCTGATACTTATATCTTTATCGTATCTTTATCGTACTACCTTGGATTTACAGTAAACAAATGATGAAACCCTTCATGTCAATTAAAAACACATTGAATAGGGCTCAATAATCACAATGTAAAGAATGGTGTTCTAGAATATTTGGTAATTAATAGCTGTTAAAAAGTAATTATGATCGTCCTGGCTGCAAACTAGACTTCTGTCAGGGACGGACTAATCTCATCCCGATCCTATCCCCCATCTTTTCACATCATTTCTTTTGTTATCACTTTTCTAAAATAAGCACGGTTCGTCCCCATGGCTACTGCCGATGGTATCGCCTTATCAATGTAATAAAACTAAAGTGCCGTGCAGGAAATTGAAAGTGTATTCGTACAGGAAATAACAGTGCTCCGTCATAATCTTCAGTTGAAAACATGTGTTCATCCACGTATTGTCTCCGTATCTGATAGTGGAGGAAATGTCGTGGTCAGCCCTCTTTTTTTCTCCTGATTTTCTCTTCAATTGCTTTTCTTCCTTTTCTTTCCTGCAAACTGTGACCAATCAGTGCTTACTATGACATTTGTAATGATATTGCCCCAAAATGTACTCTTGAAACTGTAATCAAACATGTGCATGAACAAGTTTCCTGACTTCAGTGCAATTTGATTCCAGTACTCTTTAGAAACCCACTGAAAAATACTTTGAATCAAAACATTAACAATTGTTAATTGGATATTTTATAGGACATTGTAACTCCAACTAAAGTGCCTGAACAAAAAGCTTTTTGAAATCCCTTTAAATTCTGTCTGTCTCAACCTCTGAAAATGTAATTACAGTTCGAGACTGCAGCATTAAACATTATAATACATGTTAACTTAACATTTTTTTATTAAAAACAGAAAAAGAATAAATAATTATTTTGAAGCTTTCAAAACTAAATGATATGTCTCCTTTTCCTTTCCTTTGCCTCTATATGCATGTGTATGATCTCCTGTACTCCTCAATATAACTATACACTGTATACGAGGAAGAAGAGAGAGATGGGTATCTGACACAAGGCCGCCCTCTGTCTGAAGTAACAGAAAAAGCCCCCTACTGTACGCTGTGATTCTGTTGATGAGCCTAGAATCACTGATATGATTTGTGAATATTAAGTTAATCAGGGACTAAGACACAAAGCCCGAGCATGGCTTGACACTCCCGGTTTGCAGCACATTGGAAGGAGTGTGAGCCATAGGGAAGTTTAGATTATTGATTGGAATGAATCAGCGCACCCTTACCAACACCAAAAATAACAGTCATCAAACACACAACTGATGAAAATGAGTAAATAGATTAAAACATTTAATAATAAACGGCCCTTTACTCTTTCTGTCACACATTGCTCCGTGTACATTGTTAGATTAATCTCTCGCCTCCGTCCTCTCTCTTTCAGCAGTGACATGCTGGCTCTCTAATTGGCTGACGTGGTGAAGTTGTACCAGTAAAGTGGCTAAAGCAGTACAGAAACATATAGCAAAATGTCTCATTTGCATTAAATTAATTAAAGGTCACTTTCTGAGCTATACTTAAACTGAAATTGACAGGAGATTTTTTTTTCATCCTCACATATTTCCAATATAATTCTCTTTCTCAAACTCATAGTGTCTCTCTACGTCCTCGCCCTCTCAGACGTGCGTGTGCGCGTGTGTGTGTGTGTGTGTCGGCCCAAGGCACAGCTCTACACCTCTTAGCTCTAATTGATGTAAATGGAAAGAGTGAAGAAGGCTTGGCGAGGCTGACCTTGTTATATCAGAGGCGGCTCACCCCAATTAATCACGAGATCCTTGCCCAGATGCGTTAAGCTAATAAACAGCACTCCAAATCAAAAACTCCCTGCAGTCGTAAAGACACTCCAATTGATTGTGCTACCTGCTTAAGATTAAAGCCCACTGTAACCACAGAGAGGGCAAGTGGCACTTTTAACTTGCAGGGTGGCAAGCGGATGACAAGCTTATGGAACCAACCCTCTCTTTTCGTTTTCAATTTAAGCATTTTACTGCAAATTGCATGTCAAATTACCCTTGCAGTGGAAAAATGTCCTCTTTCTTTGTATGACTTTTACTTTTTCATTCATTTCTCAGCCTGTAATACTTAATTGGGATTTTAGGGAACAAATTGTTTCACACATTTTAAAAGGATCATTTCTACAATGTGGAACAGTCTGCTCTTCAACATACAACAGCCTCTCTGTGATTTCACCACTAGAAAACGAAGCGCTGACAGTTCAGCTGAATGAAGCACACACCTTCTGGGTCTAGAATGCGTACTATACTTTCAATATGGGATTTCCTGTCATGACATTTAAAAGGTAGGCAACAACGTGGCATGACGTTGTGGAGTGCCGTCTGAAGATGGGGAAAACATATGGGAAAAACATAGAAACATACAGTAGGTAAAGGCAGAGCGGGAATGTGGAAGAGGGATCATATAGGTAACACGAAAACAGATGGGCAGTGAAAGAGAGAGTCAACCTCCTGGCCAGCGTCCCGGGATACACCAGCTGTTGCTGTAACTTCACCCCACACGCCCCCTTTCTCCATTACACCTTCTTTTTTCACTACCTCTTTTTTCTAAGCCTTTAGGTGAAGGGAGACTTGGTGACAAGCGCCTTCTTCTCGTAATATCACATCACAGGGTTGGAAATCGCAGAGCACATTTAGCAGTATTCTTCTGTCTTTTTATTTCTTATTTACTGTAAATCTTGCTCATTTTAATGTGGCCAACGTTTTGTAACAGCAATACTTTTAATTCTTTATTTCAATAAAACATAACATTTTCTAAAACCATACTTCTATTCTATTGTCATATTTTAGGTAGGTCCATTTCATAACAGGTATTGCTAAAGCTCATGTATGTTGGTTTATGGTGGTATCATTTTTAAAATGTATTAAATAAGATGGAACTTGCCACTACATAAAGCTAACATTTACAGATTATTGTATTTCTATAAACAATGAAAAAGATTTGTTTTACTGAGGACAAAGGATTACAATGTATTTCTTTTCCGTTTTATTTTCACCCTACACTCTGTTTTATAAGAGTTATTTATATCAACAAATACAAATATAAAAATTACAAAAATGTAATCGGCCTTGATCAATTACCCTCTACTTCTTCTTTTTACAGTGAAACTAACAAACAATGAGGAGCAAATGTAAAGTAAGTAGCTTGACATAAGGAGACCAAAGAAGCGGTTGCAACATTAATGAACCACCACAAACGAAGTGGATCACAAGCCATTTGCATGGCGTACATGCCTGTGAACAGGTGGAGGTGTGTACAGAGGGTTTGTGTTGGAACAGTGACGCGTGTGCAGCTTCTCTCTCTCTCTCTCTCTCTCTCTCTCTCTCTCTCGTGTGTCACATTAAAGTCTGAGGCTTGTTGGCTTGACTTACACCTCATCCAATTAGTCAGCAGCATCTCAGCGACCCTGAAGAATAGCCGTCTCTTTTCGGACTCCACTGTCATTTGATCCCAGGTAACACTATGCCAAGGTCTGTGGACACACACACACGCACGCAAACATCTGATACCTGCAGGTGTAACGATGAAACGAGGCAGGGAAAGGGAGCGGGCCGAGACGTCAACAGCATTAGGGAAGACAAAAAAAAAAAAAACACGAGAGGAGGGGAGAAAGGGCGGAGGAAAGAGCCAGGTACAAAATTGATGGCTCACAATACGGGCGGGCATCGTAACGAAATGAATTTGTCGCTCATTGTTTGTAACAAAAGACCTAATTGAAGCCGGGCCTCCTGTCTCCTGTCTCCTGTCTGTTGCTCGTTTTGGCATGTTAAGTATGCTGTAAGATATGCTGCTTCTCACTTGGAATGAATTATTTAGATGGGCAAGAAGCTGCGACTGAACAAGTAGGAACAAAAGAGGTGACGATGTGCTGTGCACACTGCACAGGTGTGTGTCCGTGGGTGGGGTGTGCAGGGGTTGTAACATGTTGAACGTGGTCTGATGTGCACTGCAACGGTAGTTAACGGGCATTTAAAGGGTCAGAATGAAGATCTAAACAGGCCTCGTTTCACAGAGGGAAAAAATTGCATGCCGTCTGCCAAATAGAGCACAATCTGGGTAAATAAATTCCACATAACAAACCCACATCAAATTAGATTTTTTTTTTTTTTGACATCATTGGAACTCTCACTCCAGCTACCATGACACAGCATTATCAAGCTTGCAAGGACATCTCGATTCCCTGTACCACATGTCTGGAATCCAATTACCAGGCAGCAATTTATTCTGCGTGAGGATGCATTACTATTTCAATATTGAGATGTCAAATTACACACAGGGCCTCTAATGCACTCTGGCAATCATACCCTACTGCTCAAACTGCCAGCAACAAAACTGTCAGAGGACCTTGTCACAGCGGAAGGGAAATCTGATTCGCTCACATTCTCTCTCTCTCTCTCTCTCTCTCTTTTGACCATGACTTCTTTCAGTCATTCAGTGCAATTGGGTTCGCTCTCTTTGCCTCTCACTGTCTCTCTGGTGTTCCTTGGAGGGGTGTCGTAGCCCAGAGCTCCGTGGCAGGGCGATTGATGAGGAGGCCTCAATTCTCTGACAGTTGACATTTACCAGGAGACCCTTCTTGGCATGCCCACATTGTTGGCTTCAGCGCAAACAAACAGACAACCAGACAGCTGGAAACGCCTCAGAAAAGAATGGACGAGATCGCCTCGCTTATTAAAAATGTGTCATAATCACTGCATCACAATCACAGACATTTTTCCTTAAGCGAAGTGTTCACAATCACGGGGCCGGTTTTCTATTTTGTGATCGTTATGTAATTTTAACAATGCTCAGTCGTAGAAAGAATTCAGAAAACGTTCGATGTTTTTCATTTTGCTATTTCCTAAAGTCACACAATGCTTTTACGTTATACGTGTATTACGTCATCCCCCTTTGCCCTATTTTGTCCGCCCGTCCGCGTCCCCCGGTTCTTCCCGTAGTGTTCTTTCCCTCTGCCTGTGTGACTCTGTAGGTCTCAGCAGCGGTTCTTCAGCACAGGAGCTGACGAGAGGAGGGCTGACCCGGTGAACGCCAAACAGAGATGTTTTCTGACATCTTGTGAAGTCGTCGCCGTCCCTGGGCGTACCTTTGGGGAGCAAGAGCGGGCGGGGAGCGGCGGCAGCAGCACTGAGGCCATCAGGGTCCTCTATACTTGCCAGGCACTGAATTTTTTATGCTCAAGGCCCCCCACAAATGCATGGGCAGCCTGGCGTTGTCACCTCGGCATATTTTATCACTGATCAAACATTAGTCGGCAGCTGTTGTAAACTTGTAGCTGTCTCGGTAGCAGTGGCGCTGACAGGCGCCGACACACTGCTGAGAGACCGAGGCCCAGCTGGCTGCTTTACTTACTTACATTCTGGCTTTTGAGTACAAATAAATAAATAACACAGTTTGTCCTCCACCTCGCTCGCTTCCAAGCGTCTATTTTCCTTTGCGGTTGTTTTTCCCCGTTTTGCTTTGCATTGTGCATCTTGCAGCGGCTACCTGAGGGGTGACAAAAAAAAATATCATAAAGCACAAAGAGTGAACAGTGCACCTCCAGAGTCTTTACCCAGCTCAAAAAGAGAAGGCTTCAGGGAGACATTTTGACAGCGTGACGAGAGAGTGGGAACAAACCGTGACACTACAAATACTACTAGTGTGTGACATTGGCACAGTAGAGTTTCAAATGTGGTCTTAAAAAGCGCAAAGGACGGGGATGGTTGATGTCATAGCATCTGCTCCGGGCTGAACTGGTCACCAAACAAACAGTTGTGTTTTCATCTTTTCTCAAACAGAATATGACATGATCAGGTACTTAAACCAGTTAGAGTTTTGTATGGGATTGCTATTTTCTCACCAATTAATTAAATCACATGTTGTAAGAAATGTTTTTTCTTTTTCTTTCATTCATTTATCAAAGCGATATCCGCCGCCACCTATTGAAACCAGGGTGTGTTTTTGTGTTGTAGTTGTTGTTCTACTTCCATGTGGACGTATTGTTAGATGCATGTTTGTGCAGGGTAAGACATCATTTCAGGCAAATATATCAATATTTCATTGCTTCATTTATTATGTAAATTCCTCAACTGAATATTTCTATAATTGGTTAGGACATAAGGACCCCCCCCCTCCCCCCCTTACTCCCTCGCTCCATGTGTCTCCTTTACACAAAGGCAGTCGTTGGACAGCTCACTGGTGGGAATTACCTTTTGGCGGGCGCTAAATAATTTTTATTTCTAATTTAATTCATGACAACAGGCACACGCAAAGGGAGAGTCCCCTCGGCCGGCCAGGAGCCTTGTTGGCAATGATTGATTACCCAATATCTAATTAGCTGAGATCCTATCACTTATTATGCAAAGTGTGGGACAAACAAACTTGAGTCAACTGTCACCCAATTGATTGATGACACTACCAATCCTGCTTTTGTTTGCTCAAATGTCCCGATGCTTGTTACAACCACCAAAGCTCGCTCGGACAATGCGTTCTGTCACTCCGGTGGTGAGTTGCCGGCCTCCCGTCTTTCTCACCAACGGAAACACTCATTTTTAGTGTTTGCGTGCGTGCGTGTGTGTGTGTACGTTTGTTTTGTGCTGTGTGTCTGTGTCGTGTGTGAGTGCGTATGTGTGTGTCCAAATAACTTGTAGGACAGAGCAGGATTTGTCAGCTTGTTGGCCCCATTAAAGACAGGTCTCCGCTTCTCACCTCGAGGGCAAGTTGGTTTTCTCACAAGGGGTGAGAAGAGATAGGGAGCCCGATCCTGTTTAAAAACAAAACATGATGAATGAAACGGATGGACCCTGCTCATAATATCTGCTGCTTTACAGAATATATTTGGGGATTTTTTTTATATATTCACAATTTTATATTTTTAGTATTTATTGTACACCAGCAAAAAATTAGATCCTATGGAGGCACACCCTTTTGGACTTCATATACCTTAATTTGCGTTTATGAAATTTGCCAATAGGTCAATTTAGAAGAGAACAACTACAACAAGTACAAAAACAACAAGTATTCCTACTGATATACTGAGTATATTACTTGCTTCCATGGTTGTCTGACGAACTGAAGAATTATTTTTATTGTTTTCAATTCCCCAAAATTCTTGTCACGATTGAACTATTAATAAATCCTTTCCATTACAATATGCGTTGTGGCCATGCAGGAGACAGGACAGTTCATCTTTTGAACATACATAGCGACAACGTTGTCTTGTTACAACCCGTTCACTGGCTAATATGTGTATTGCAGTAATTGTCAAATCCTGACTATTATCAAGTTGTTTCTATTTCATGAAGGCTTTCATAAAGAATACATATGTCTAAATCTTAGAAAAACCCTCCTGCATTAAATGCTGAAAACGTTGCCTAGTCGGTTGAATTCAATGTTGAATCTCAACAATATCTCCTGTGTGCGAGCCATATTTTTGTATTTCTTTGTGTCTACACACAATGTATTACATTTGTATTTGGTTCAACATTCCTTTTCCTTTGAAGAGCAAACAGCAGAGTGAAATGACAATTTGACATCATTAAAAATGCATAGCAACTCAGGGGCCTTAGAGGCTTCCATTAGTAAATAGGGTCGAAAACTCACTCAAATGTGCACACACACAGGAGTTTGTGGGGGGTGTTATCCAAAGCTGACATGCCCAAGGTTCAAGGATGAGGGCCTCTGCAATACAGATGTAATTTATTGTGAGATATTCTCCATCAGATCTCAGTGACAGTAGCCTCTGGCTTCGTTCATAAGAGCTAAAACGTCTCACTTCTAACCCTGGTTGTGTGTGTGTGTGTGTGTGTGTGAGCATGAATGATTATAAACATACAGGGTTTTTTTATGTGCGTGCTTTAAGGCCAGAGAGAGTAAGGGTGGAGTCTTCTGACGTACATCAAACAACTGAAGACAGATTCCCGGACAGTATTAATCAAAACGTCCCTATTTCCTTAAGAATTCATCATTAAATAATTGATATGGCAGCTACAGGCAGCAGTTAAAGGGGGCTTGTGCCTTCCCGCTGGTTAGAATTAGTCCTTGTCGAGGGGCTAGATTGATATATTTATTATTTATCAGATTAATCAGGGCCAGAGACATTAGGATCCACCGTTCGGATCACACCGACTATACCGCAGGAGGGGAGAGAGGGAGAGAGAGAGAGAGGGGGAGAGAGAGGGAGAGAGGCAGGTGGCAGCTGTGTGTGTTGATTACAGTGCAAGGTGGTCAAGGGTACACTAGAGGGCCTGCACAAGGAAACACACACGCACACATCAACGCAATCTAAAAACAGGGTGGCAGGAACACCGTGTTTGTGGTTGTGTCTGTGTGTGTGTCTGTGTGTGTGTCTCTGGCCCCCGAGCACTTCTTGTTTGCAAAACCAGTGCGGCCGAATGGAGGAAGAGGAGGAGAAAGGCCGAGGTGTCATTGATCCAACGGCTTCACAGAGGTCAGGGCAGGTCATGGCTGTTCACTATAAATGTATAGAGAATCCCCCGGAGGGTGTGGTGACTGACCATCTCATATCAGAACAATATGTGTCAGTGGTTTGTCTCCCACCCCCTAGAAGTGTTTCCTTTTATTCCTATCTCAGAATGCGAAGCATGTCGCCGTGTCAATCTGTTAATTTTTTTATTGTATAGTCTAGCGGATGTTTACCCCAGTCGGGAACAATTGAAATACTTCATGCCTGAAATAAATTTTGTTTGTAGAATAATACATTTATTCTATCATTCTTTGTTTGCTTCATGTTCTCATCAGAAACTATGTCAAACACTCAATTACGTTGTCACAGTGAACTGCTTCATCCAGAGCAAAGCAAAAATACGTTATAATGCCGCATGTGATTCTTACAAAACTTCTCTTTGGAAAACAGGACTGTTAATAATAATCATATTAAGTTAAACTTTGTCTAAAACAGATTGATGAAGACGTGTCAACGTCAAACTTCATGATTATTTCCCAAAATGAGTTGCTATGATATCTTTCCATCACTGAACTTCTTTTTAAAATACTGACTTTTGAGAATACTACCATGTTATCTAAATCTTGACAAATGCTAAATGTCGCCAAACAGTACATGAACCACACAGTGAAGGCTGGTCATCATACATGAATAAAATGAAATAAAGATGTGATTATGTAAAGTAATGAGAATTATAAAAATAATATGTATGTGTTGTTTTTTAATGTTTTTATCCAGCAGTTACTCAATAACAGTAGTAAATATAGTAAGTAGTAAGTAACGGTTACAAAAGGGTTAAAAATAAAAAAGTTAACAGTGTAAAAGTGAACCTTTGCATCATCTGGCAATCGAGACAGAAGACGATAAAATTAACAACACTGTTTCTGTGAAACTGTGACCGGTAGACGCAACTTTGTTTGGTTCTGGCCCATTTTTTTCTCCTCTTTGCATCTGTGAAAACGTGATGTTTGGAAACATTTGACTCATTCTAACATCTCCTGGGAAACAAGTGACAATCATCAAAACCAGCCTGCTAATCAAGAGGAACGGATCATCAGAGTCTAGATCAGAGCCGGATAGTCACCAGACTCAGATTTTAACTTTCCAACGCTGCCCAAATAATTGTCTGCTTATCTGGAATCATTATTTTAAGCCAGCATAAACTGTATGGTGCATGGCATATGTTAAATATGCTATAAAGCAGTAACTGTGTGCCCCTGAGACTGTCCTCGCCTGAAAAAGATGTTATTGTTATAATTGAGACGGTATGTTAAAAACTGCAGTCACCCCGCAGGCAGTTTGGTCACCGACGTGTGACTTATTTTTATTTTTTTCAGTCTAAACTGACAAGAAAGAAAGCCAAGTCTGCATTACAACAAAAACTCTCCAATAATCACGATGAAATCGCTACGCTCGTTGCCCCTTTTGCCCCTTATGCCATTACACACTTTCACCGGAAATGTATTTCCACTGATCAACATAGTTAGCAGCTGTACTTGATTGAAATGACTATTCTACACCATCCCCCCCCTCTATCTCCTCCCATGATTATACATCACAGATACTCCTCAAACTCCTCCCTGACACAATCCAAAACAGGTTCATGTCAGTGTGAAAAATCCATTTGTGTTCAAAAACACAACACATCCTCGACTAATAAATGTGCTAAATCAGCCAGTTAACACCGGCCATGCAAAGCAAGACCTTATCAAGAGGGCTGCCAGAGCCCGGTGTGCTCTCTCCCTCTCTCCCAAAGAGGACTAGGGAGTCGAGGGGGTCGGGGGGTTGGGTGGGGAAGAAGGAATAAAATAAAGTAGAAATTCAAAAAAGCGATATCCCCTTTTGTGGGGAGGAAGAATCCATTTAGGGAGATGATTTGCCTTCAAATCTGCTGGGACTAACCCTTGACATGAAGTCATATTGTGTTGGAGTTTTACCCCTAAATTCATACATCAATTATTTACTGTCAATGCCGTTTGTGTAAGTGTAGGAAATTACGAGGGATGGGTATTTTCTCTCAGGCAGAAAGAATATGATACAGCCGATACATCCCACCCAAATGTCCAGTGTCCACGCAGTGTCCGAGGGAAGAATTATTTATGCATTAGAAAACAGTGTGCCAGGGCGAAAGGGAAAAAAAAGGCAGACACATTATTTTTAAACCTTTCATAACATGCATCAATATTTCAGCAGAAATAAATAAAGGATGGCAGGCTTGTTTGGAGGACAGCTGTAGCTTGCTCCGCTTGGCTAGCTCGGAGCGGGGACTCTTGGGATGCCACGCATACCGGCCCACAGTAAAACCCCTCCATCTCTTTTTAATCATCCACTTAGAACGGGGTGACTGGAGGAGCTGTCAAGGTGAGCTCCGTCGACGGCCCGGGATGGATATATTGTGAGACAAAAGGGAAAAAAAGAGCAGGGAGGAGTCGCTTCTGGTTTGAGAGGCGAAAAAAAAACAACAACAAAAAAACATGTTGCTTGGGTCTGAACTGTTAGTCGATTTCTTTTCATTTACAAAGCTGTAGTCACCACAGTCGTCACGGGGAGAAATCCCTCTTAACAGGAAGGTCACTAAAATGTTCCGGTTGCAATTAATAGTTGCCGATGGGGGGAAGAGAGTGAGTGAAACTATAATGCAAAGTGTGGGATAGAGGAGAGGAGGCAAGTACAGTCGTCTTTGTTCAGTGCAGAACAAGAGCTGCTGGCTTTGGCTGCGCAAATATGTTTGCATCCAATTACATTTTGTGTTGATTACAGTAACGCGTGTTTCACAGCTCACCTCTTGACAATTTTTAAAGGCTTTGCTGACTCAATGTCCCTGTTTTTGTTTATCAAGTTAGTGATTACTACAAAGCAATGTGTCGCTCATTATACAATGTTCTAAAAAAAATATTGTAGAGCAAAGGAAAACATTGGCGAGTTAATAGGCAAATTGATTACAATGTCATGCCTACCGTTTCTCTTTGCAACACAATCATTCACTCCTTTAATTTGTTTGGTAAAAAAATCAATCCTCCCAGGACTGAGAGAGAGAGGGACCCAGAGAAAGGGAGAAAGAGAGAGAGACAAGGTGTGATGTGTTCTGTTACAATCCCGATTGAGCAGGCGGGACGCAAAATGTAAGCTTGTTTAAACGGCCCACCAAACGCAGGCTGCATGGCCGTTAGCCAGAGATGTGTGTGTGTGTGTGTGTGTGTGTCTCCCTCTGCCCACCTCACATCCACCTGCCCGCATGGGAAGGCTGTCGGAATGCGCAGCCTTTTTTTTCGTGCTGACATCTTTTAAAAGGTCAAAAATGTAAATTAAGGACAGCTAACACGAAGCGGATTCTGCCCCGTTTGGTTTGACAGCCTGCGCGCTCCGGGTTTGCGTCCGCAGGAAGGAGCAGTTTCGCCAGGAGAGATGCATTTACACCATCGATCAGGCCCGAGCATCGCTGTAAATACCAAGTAACAGCAGAGGGGAGGGAATGTAACATTCCTCCTGTGATCTTACTGCGTGCGTTACCTCGGTGGAGTAAAAGTAGCAGCGGACACTTCATCATTCGTCACGCTGAAGTTACAGCGCGAATAGGAATGAGCAGACAATCATTTGTCCTTGACTTGACACCACTGATCACAGGATTTTATTTAAAACTCGCGTTTGTCCTCAAGGCTAGTCCGATCCAATGTGAAAAATATGCTTAACAGTGCAAACGGTTCCATATCCACTTGTCGGCTCCCTGTCATTGGTAAGTTAGTGTTAAGTGTTAACCCCCTAAAAGCTTTTTAGCGTGTATTAGGTTAATGCCCCACTAATCTGTAGCAGCGTGACTGTGGTCCCTTCATCTTGGACAGACAATGACATTTATTTTCAGCCATCTGTGTGAGGAGGCCTCTATTGCAGTTTGACCAAGCAGCCTGCACAAGCTTTAGAAAAAAAAAAGAAAAGGAAAAGAAGTACCACTCTTCCACCAGCCAATTGGATCAAGGCCCTTCTAACAGGCCGGGGCAAGGCTTCACTGAATACAAAACATTTGTACTACTGCCCTCTAGGGATTCGCTAAAGGCACCGGATCTCATTCCATAACAACAAATGTTATCGAGGACCCTTTTCCTGCTTTCTCCGGGGGTTGCCACACTACACAGACTCACTTGAGATTCATGCTGCTGCTTCACTACTATGTTGGCATTTACCAGTGTTGCATTCATTCTTACATGTACAACACAAGGGGGATGTCAGTGAACCTGATATGAATCAAAAAGTAAAATTTGCAGGGCAACGTCTGCAGGCGTTTATGGAAGAAATGTGTTGATGAGGGAGAAATTTGAATCGTAAGTGAACACATCTTTAGCGTTTTAGTGGATACAATGAAATAAGTTGATGTAATTCAAATCATGTCCCCTACTTTGTTGACTCAGCCTTTTCAGTGGACCTGGTCATCGCGTCACTGCTCAATACCAGGCTGCACTGAGGAGAACGAATGCACGGTATCGTCCCCCCCTGTGAGGAGAATAAAAGAGCCTCCACCAGTGCTGCTCTCCTCACAATAAACTGTCCCTTTTTATGAGTTTTTAGTTCACCCACTTGTAATCTGGATGAGATAGGTCCCTCTCCATAGCTGTGAGCAGTATAACTCTTCCCTGCCTCGCTTTATCTCCATGTTCCTACAAGTCGGCTTGAATGGAAAAACCATTATCTCCGGGCCCACAAAGGAACCAGACATCCGCATTCAAGATGTTCTATACATGATATATTGATCAATTCGCAGAGACTAATAGCATTGTAATGAATGGAGAAGGGGACGGACTTAATGTCCCCCAGGGTTCATGCAAACTGCAAACTGCAAATGAAGCACTCAGTGACACAAAAGGTCTGGTCTGGGGAATTACAATTAGAACCTGGCCTCAATAAAAGTTAAGGGGTTGCTGCTCAGCCCGCTGCTTAATTTACTACAGTCTCCGATGACAAGCAAGGGAAAAAGGCTGGGGTTACTTAAGGAAAAGCTGTTGGAGTCCTTTCGACTGTTTATATTATAGTGGCGACCGTTTTAGTGCTACATCGAGCTTTTCTGGCAAGCGGTGAGCAAATATTGTAGGATCACTTACGTAAACGTGTTTTCACAGAGTTGTTCCTCAACGTTGAGCTTTATTACTTAGTAAGTTCTTGCTAATAAATAATTGAGACATTAAGCAGTTTCCAAAACTAGTCAGTGTTTTTTCAACAGCTCACTGGAAGAACACAGGAGCTTGAGAAAGAAGAAAAAAGGAGGCGAAGAAGATTAGCCCCTCAAACTCCTCAGAGTACGGCTGCTTTCAAGGAGCAGCTGACTGCTGAGAACCATACTTTCTACACATGTTTGCACAGTGGAGCGTTTTCCTTTACAAATCTGGTGGATATAATGACCTGGAAGATGCACATGTGGCCCCTAAATCCCCAAAACGGGTAGATTTTACATCTTCATAGCAATATGTAAAAACAAACCTGTCTGTGCTGTATGCACGTTAATAAATGAATAAAAAAAAGGAAAAACTAATAATTAATTGCATAAAAAATGATTAACAAAAAAACAAAACATTTTGAATATCCCAATTTGGATTGTAACAGTTTTGTAGCCAACCAGCTGGCAACACATCTTGGGATGATGCATTACTGTGCCTGTCATTAGTTTTGTTCATATCAGTACAGTGGCATGCACCGTGGATACAAGCCCAGGGATATATATTTCTGACAATTGCAGCAGATAAAAAAATGCACATTAGGCCATATGTAACTGCTGTGTCAGCCATGCAGTCAAGTACCTTTTTTCATTACCAGCCAACACCTTTTAATCTTCTCCTCTTCTTTATGAATAATGCTAAGTATATTACTCACTGACAACAATGCTGCTCCCCTCAATTTATGTTCCAGCAACCTCACAGCACGAGATACAATTTGTATCTTTCTATGCAGGCTCTCAGCTATACGTTTAGAGGCAGAAGGGGGGGGTCTGTAGGCATCTGATATGCTTGGGTTTTGTAGGTAGGACAATGGGGGCCTCTGGAGTAATGTGTGATTTTATTTTCCTTTCGAGGCCCCTGGAGTAATGTTGGGTGATTTTCCTTTTCCTTCATGGAAACCACTCGGGGCAAAGCCCACCTACGGCTCCGTATGCGAACACGCCTCTTTTTAATCCGCTGCCATTCATTGGCAGAGAGTACTAACAAAGATGACTTTTGACAACCCGAGAAATCAAACCGCAGCTGTCACAGCTTTTCTAGAAAAAAAACACAGAGGGAAAAGAGCAGCCTACACAGTCAGCTCTCTTCACACTTACCCTCTTCACTTAGCCAACACTTACACACACACACACACACACACACACACACACACACACACACGCACACACACACGCACACAAAACCATCCCACAACGTCTCATCCCTCCCTGGCTCTCCTTCTCAACAAGAACTTTTGCTGACACCTCCCTCAAAAAGAGGGTAGTAAAAGAGAACAGGGGGGGAGAAGAGTAAAAAGAGAGATAGAGGGATGCAGGGAGGGGGCTGAGGGAGGATGAAAGGGGGAGAAAACGAAGCTAAAAGGATTAAATAGAGAATTAGCTCACGTTTCAGAGGGTTCACTTTGCTGATCTGGTGAGCATTTCAGTCAGAGAACCTCTATCCATCCCTACACCCTCCCTTCCTCCCACAATCCATCCCGCCCTCCTCTCCTCCACTTTATTTCCCCGTCTCAATAGGTTGGTGGAATTAGTGAGACTCTTGGCAGTCACTCCGGGTGTCACTTCACGGGTTCACTCAGGGCAGCGCTGCTCCCTTTCCTCCGGCTCGGGGTCGGGGAGACGATGAAATCTCTGCGCGGTTCAAGCAGAACAATGGACCCGCTGCAAAAAAAAAAAAAAAGTCTTGCTTGGGGGTGGTGGCTTGTGAAGAACTATGTTGTTCTGAGGCCCCCTGCTCCTTGAATAGATTTGTTAAAGCCCCTATGGTTGGTTTATGCTAAACAGAGCGCAGGCATGAGGGAGAGGCCAAGGCAAACCCGAGCCAGAACATCACTACTTTGTGAGCACCACGTCCACCCCCATCACGCAGCGCACACTTTGATGCTGTTTTTTTTGGGCGATGCCCAGTGAATATCCAAATCTCCCCCTCCTCTCTTCTCTTTCCTCTCTGCTCCCTCCATCCTCCTCCTTCAGTTCCCTCGCTTCCCCTTTTCTTCTATTTCTGCCATCCAAAGATAATCAGGTTTATGTAAAGTGTGTGTGCTCTTTTGACAGTCGGCGATAGCTCATTAATTCAATCACACCGAGCACCATTGTTACCAAAGTGTTTGAAATGCGTACCCGGGAAGGGGGCCTTTTTTAATCCTGTCAATCAATGTTAACATTTTTCTAGCTGTTGCCATGGCTGAGGCCAGAGTTCATGAAAACAGAGAATATGAGCCAACAAAACAAGAATAAAGACTTATTTGAGATTGGTCTTTTTAAAAGAACATCTACCATGCACAAACACACGGGAAGAAAATGTAGACAAGTTTGGACACTATAGCGTGGCTGAGGAGGGGGGGGGGGGGGGGTGGGGGAGAAAGGAGCATTTGAAAACCAAACAGGAACCATGAAACCTTGACCCGGGAGGGCTCTGGGAAAAACCCGATGAATCGCTCTCCGGAAGGACTGTGCTTTTTTGCCCCCTGTGCGTCCTCCAATAACACAATGACAAATAGATTTCAACACATGACTCAAAGGCTTTCACGCTGTTGTAATACACTGCTGGAATGCTGGTACTACACCATAAAAAAAGATAACTCACTAAAGCTATTTGGAAAAATAAATGCTTCACCAGAGAAGCAGCGCACTTTTTAGTTAATACGAAAAAATCACCTCCTAAACTGTCTTCAACCAAACAATAGCATTTACAAGGATTATGTCATATGAATACTGAGGAACAGAATAAACATTTTTAGGGCTCCTGTAATTAACAGGACTAAGCAATGAAACTGAGATAACTCCTTGAAAATAACAAATCAACAAACATCTGAAGAGTTATCTTTAAGTAGACGCAGGGGTAACAGAGACACGTTTCCCAAACACATGCACAGATACACATTTGACAAAGGGGACAAATAGTCACGTCTGCCCTCTAGTTGTCAGTGTCACTACTGTATATCCCACAGAGATACAGCACGGAAGAGAGATGGATAAAACAATTAAAGTGAAAATAAAAATAGAATAATCATAACATTTCATATAGATTTATACGGAATGCGTTAATCCTGGAGAAACTAAAGCTGCATTACGATTTTTGGATCATTTTAACTATTACCAAAATGATCAATATTGAAATCAGACACACATATGGTGTATGTGATTGTTTAATTATAGAGTCTCCTCAAACCGGAGCAGCTAATCGTTGCACTAACACGCAATCATGTCAAGGTGGAAAGTTCTAGTGCCGGGGAGATCCGGATCTCTTCTTCTCTGTCCATTTACAACCTAATCTGTTGTGAGAATGTGAAAAAGTAGAGAGAGAACCAGGCAGATTAAGCCATTGAAGCGCCGGGGGTGCTTCCTACGCATCACTGAATCCTTTCAGGCCAATTTAAACACTGTTTGTTTATTAGTGTCTTATGCACGGCATTAGCGGCCAAGCTTATCTCGACACACACACAGAGGGGCACAATACAGCGCTGTTCAAAGCCCAGATATGACCAGTGTGTGTGTGTGTGTGTGGGGATGCTCAATGTTCATGTCGCTGCTCTGACCTTGTTTAAGTAGTGAAAGACCATGTGAGACACAAATTATTGGACACCGATGCTCTCATGCTTTGTGTAAACATGCTCAACACACCCGGTTGCTACACAACCTCTGTGGCACTGACAAAAGACTTAAAGGTGCACAGAGGAGATTTGGTTTTTAAACTAATCTCTCTTCACTGTTTACCATTTATGCATGCACATATCAGCTGCTGCTGCCATTGTTTGAGAAATACCTATGGTTGCTATATCTGATAATGTCAGTGTAATCCCTTCTTTTCTCATTGACCCCCAGCAACCAACTCCCTTCCTTTTTCTAACTTTGTCTCTACTTTGCCACCTGTCCCTTATTTGCATGAGGTGAAAAATCATGCAAAATGCTAAAGTAGAATGCAAAACTATTGCATTTTAATTTGTACTTTAAAAAAAGGAGTTGCCTGTAGAATAAAATGATAACAGCGAGGTGATCTCCTCAGAGCTGGCCGCTGCGTGGATTAAATTAATGTTATCATGTCGGCGATAACGCTTCCAGAAAACTGCTCCA
This sequence comes from Gasterosteus aculeatus, assembly GCF_964276395.1. NCBI lineage: Eukaryota > Metazoa > Chordata > Actinopteri > Perciformes > Gasterosteidae > Gasterosteus > Gasterosteus aculeatus. The sequence goes on along the minus strand of NC_135707.1, from coordinate 13,133,867 downwards.
TGAAATTACAGGGAGCATAAACACACACACACAAATTACTATTAACAGTGTTAATTATTTTGTAAAAGTTGTCTCCAACATTCCCTTATCTGGCAATGAGATAGTTATTCTGCATTTTATTCACTGTGTCCCCATGTGTGATTGACAGAAAGAGAGGCTATTCCTTCCAATCCTGCCTTGTATACTTTACCTCATTATTTCACAGCCAACCCGCTATATTTTGGTACGTTAGTATGTTATGCAAGATATGAGGACTCGTTGCTAGATCACGTGTTTGTCAAGTTTGTTCAATACTCAAGATGCTACTAAAGCAGTTCAGCAATCAAAAATGAATCTGTCCTCTAAAACTGATCTTTATAAATTGATTTGTTTGGAGCTCCAAAATGACCAGGTGGGAATCGCAACGACATCGACGTGCTTCATGAGTGAGTTACATCGGAGTCACGATGACACTGCCAGTCTGTCACTTCTACACTTGTTTTGTGAGAATTCATATTCTTTTGAAAAGCATGTTAGAGGGAAAAGCAGTCATCATATTGGAGTTTTTTTCATTTACAAAATAGATAAATCTGGACAAATGGAACACAATGCATTGTACATAGTAGTTGGTAGGCACACGACACATTGGTCAATAACTGCCGGCAATTCATTCTCTGTATTTTTTTCTGGTTCTCTCTGGGCTCATCCAGAAAATTAAGCTCTTTTTATTATTTACCTCAGTTTTCACTTCATGTGTCTTGACTTCCCCCGTCCTCATGTCTTCCCAGTGAGCTGTGTCCACCTGTTTCTTGTTGACTCCCCACTTTCATCCAAGTGTACCTGTTACGTTTATTGGATCTTTTTCCTGCCCGCCCCTTTTGTACATTTGCCTCCCACCAGTTTGAGAGCACCAAATCATGCCCATCCTAGACCACGCCTAAAGAATAAAACCCATCCCCGACAATGACATCCGTTCCCGAGTTTTGAACTTGAGTCCTCCTGTTGCGTATACAGTAACAATTATCAATAGTAAACGTAACTAAATTCGCCTGTATTTTAACATAATAAAAAACAAAAAAATAGTTACGGTAGCACTTAACTTAAAACTTAATAACTTAATAAATAAGGTGATGTGTTCACTGTAACACATGACCTCTGCAAGGTGATTTTCATGCTGAATACAGCTGCAGTCAGGCAATATGTGAACCTCTTTGAATTTCTTTTTTCATGTGCTGTAATATCGATATCGATGACGACAAATATTTGTGTGAATTGTATTTTCAAATGTTGTCAGAAGTAAACAAGACAACGTACCAAAGAGACAAATATACGTATGTCTGAGAAACACATACAAAACTTACTTTTTCACCCATATATAGATGTATATATATATATATATATATATATATATATATATATATATATATATAACATATTGAGTTTAATAATTTTTCTTATGCAACAATAGATACAGAAAAGATCGAAACAGCACTCATCTTGAAGCGAATTGCAACTTCTCTTTCAAATGTAAGCACCGCATTCTACTCAGCATGTCTAAATATAATTGCATCGCTTGACAAAAAATGTTCCTTTCATAGAGCGTAATGACATTAGCCTGTCTCCAGTCAAAAGTTTTTTTATTTTGTTTTCATATGCGATTAATCTACTGGGAAGGAATATATGGAATACACTGCATGTAACACACATGTCAAAAGCAATCTCTGCTGCAGGATCGGAGACATCTTCATTGTGTGAGTGAAGACAACATCCGTCAACGTTGCACGAAAATAATTTGCCAGCTTTATTCAATCTACATACGTCTTCTCCCCCCCTCACTGCTCTACCTCCAAAACTCACTGAGATGAGACGCCATGAGATTGTTATCTTGCCTCGCCTTTGTATAAAAATCAAATTGGGAATTGCTTTTTTCCTTGATTCACTTCCATGCAAACAAAGAAGTTGTTTTCTTATTTTCATGTAAATGTCTTTTTTATAGGAGGCGACAGGTGTAATCAATCTTCCTCAAGACAAGGTGGGAGGCCTGCCGAGGGGGGATTATTGGTGCTTAGTAGCCCGGGGATCATAAAACAAGGAAATTGAAAGTGATATTTAATTGACACTGCCATTTCCACTGCGCGGCAAAATCTTGTCCCCCATTGCCACGTCTCTCCCACACACCAGGCCGTCTTGCTTACCACAGGTGAAGGGAGGGGAGGAAAGAACCAGCCAGAGAAAATGTCCTTTCAAACCCTCCAATAGAACCCGGAGAGCAAGCTGTCAATCTCAGATCACAGCGCTGTGAAGGAGACAATGATGGGAAAGTTTTAAGTTGAGAAAAATAGGTTTCAAAATGTCACCCCACCGGCGTGGTGCTCCATACTCTAGTGAAGTGGAACATGGTCAAAACTGGCTATCTGAATGATTATACCTGTTTATTCAGATTTGCCTGTGCAAACAAAAGCAAAGGATTTCAATGCATACATATATGCATAGAAAACATATACATTTAACATCTTCAGATTAGGATTTGAAAACCACAACAGGTGAAGTCATGCCTTTTAATGCTTTATTATATAGTATATATATATATTATATATGTATGTTTTTTGGTTCAAATATTATTCTAAATGTTATATCAAAATTCCTTCATATCTCCTTCAGAACCAGCTAACAGATGGTACATTCTACTTGAATGTCACTTCCCACAGACAATCTCAGCAATTAACACCCCATAAATGAATCAGCCTTCATTCAATTACAATTCAGACAGTCTCTGGGCTCACATAGCAATAAAAGAAGGAGACAGAGTTGTGGAAAATTACTCCCTGAGATACTGACTCTGAAATAGAAAGTGACACGGTCTAATTGGAGAAACCTAATGTGATCAGCGGGTGTCTCTGTCCAGAGACGTGTAGTGGAATATGCCCGGTTTGCCTATCTGACCCCTTAACGACAGCTTCACCGGACCTCTAGATTTGCTATTATGCCCACTGTCATGCAGTTTTAATTATTTTGTGCAATTCCAAACATACCTTGTTGTTTTATTTTTCTCAATTGTATTCTTCTCATAGTTTAATAGGGATTATATTTGGGCCTATATTCTTTCAACAGGTGTCAGATTGTCCATCTAATAACAAAAATTATTTTAGACGTTCTATAAAATTATTTATCTTAAAAACATGTACTTATGTGAAATTTAGTCAAAGTTACTGACCAGGATGTCTTTGAACTGTGTTCGAATTAGAATTATGCAATCGCTGGAAAAGATTATATTGAATCCCAATTTTCCTTTTGTGACATCAATACCTATTTACATTCATAAAATTATTATTTCTAATACTGTGTTCTTCAAGGCATTAAAATAGCAGCATCAACATTTTGCTGCAGATATAGTGAAGTAATGGCCACCTGTGTTTGTTGCCACCCTTGTTTCTCTGTGCTTTGCTTACGTAGAGTTCAATTTACTCTGTTGTCAGCCAGCACCCAAACCGCGAGATTAGTTACGCAGGCAAACAAAACCGAAAATGGGCAGGCAGTGAATCCAATGTCAAAAACAGGCAAGCACAGAGGATCAGATCAGACATAACATCAGGGATGTTGGTAGAACCACACAAGACAATCTGGCAGGAAACAAGTGCAAGTGAACAAATATCAAATAATTAGGCACCAATCAGATAATGGGCTGGGGACATGGGTGCACTAGACCAGGTGAGGGTAATATGTGATAACATGGTGGCAATAGCAGGAAACTGCAATGAAAGGAGAGTAAAAATCATGACCCAATATCTAATAACGGTGTTTTTGATTGGCCAGTGAATCATTTTTTAAAATGTTTTAAATTGTGCCTTTTCTGCCTTAATTTCGCAACATAGTTTACATGCCGTAACACACACAACAAGGTTGTATTTGTACCATCACTTATTCCATTGCAGTTGCAGTAGCTATCTGGCAGCCTGTCTGTCTGACAAGACGTATTTAAAGAGCTCACGGCTGACCTGCGGAGGCTTTAGGCAGGCTTTGGGGACAGGCAGCAATTGGTGTCAAAGAGAGGCCAAACGGCAATGATTTATAGCTGGGAAGATTTGACTGGCCAGAAGCTGCTGCTGCCACAATTACCTCTACTGCTAAACTCACACAGTGGCTGCATGCTATTCCATCGCTTGCTGCCACAGCCACCGCCTTCTACAAGTACACACACACACACAATTCTTTTTTTTTTTTTAAATGCCGTTCATGTTTGAGTGGTTGGCCCTCTGTGTCTTTGGCCTGCCTTGTCCACTTAAAAGGGCATTAATCAAGGGCTACTTTATAAATCAGGAGGTCCTTGCAAGCTCAAAGCGATTATAAGGTCAGGGCTCTGTAGAAGTACTTAACCAATTCCCAAACCCACCCCGACTTGATATATTTTGCTTCCTTGCGGCCAGGCAATTCATCATTATTCTCCCACTGAGGCGTAATGGAACAGGCAAGGAGGGAAGAGTGGATGTTAAGGAAAGGTATTAAAATGTGAGGAAGGCAATAGGCGGGGTAAAAGAGAATGATCGAGGGATAAAGTGCTTCATTCTCCTCCCCTCTCGCCCACCACTATCTCTCAATTCTTCTACCCCCCCTTACTCAGTCTGCAGCCTTTCCTCTCTCTGTCTGCTCAAGTCCCTGGACACTTTGCGGGCACTTAACGCCAGGCAGACCCATTCATCCTGCCCCACCAACTCCCCCAAATTACTTCAGACAAAGCGGAGACAAATGTCTGCAGGATATATTTACTCCTCTAAATGTGGAAGCTCTGCGGGCCTTTGGGAAAGACGGTACTTCTGGCCTCTGTCCGGCTTGACAGAATCAGGAAAGAATGGACGAGGAGGTCGTATGGAAGAACAGCTGGAAAGATTGAGGATGTGGAGGAAAACAAGGGGAGGAACGATGCATAAAGGGAAGATATTTTCTGATCCAGGTAGATAGAGAAGAGGTTAGCTGAAGGGACGGAGTACGAGGAGGAAGAAACAAACCACAACCGATGTGACAGAGAGAAAGAGAGAGACTGGAAAGAGGCCTTTGAGGACAGGGCGTGTCCTTAAAGGCTCGACCCTCTTTCCGGAGGCTGATGCCCTCAGGGTTTAATCTTTCCACGGCACAAAATGGAACGCAAAAGATGAGCTAAAAGGGCATAAATAGTGACATAAATAGCTTTGTGATTTTCAAAAAACTCACAAATGAAAATCACAATAAAAAATAGATGAGAAAAAAAATAAAATGCTATTGCTTAGTCAGTTAAATAAATCGAGTAAGACAACATCCTGTCGGTATGCTGCTGCGTCCAGAAAGAAAGCCAATAAACATCTGTCTGCAGCATCCTTAACGTTGAATTCAGCAAACAAGCAACGTCAGTCTGAGGAGTCACGACTTTGTCGTTTTCATTTGAAAAACAGGGGAGAAAAAAGGTTCGAAAAGAGGAGAGGAACAACGAACGGAAAAAGTAACAAAGAAAAGAGAACAAGCCGGAACCGCGGAGCCAAGTAGAACATGGAGTAAGAAGAACGTCCACAGACAGACACTCGGCTTGGTTTTGACCGAGCAGGAGAGTTGCTGGACGTAAAGTGGAGAAGACAGTTTCCATTACCGCTGGCACTCACCAGAGAATGATTTGCTGAGGCATGGGTAAATTGTGATTTAAGAAGTGTAATGACGTGTAATAATTTTCTGTCACTGTTGTCAGTTAGAAGACAAGGGAGGTCTGCTCGGCAGGGGAAGGACTGTAGAGACAGAATAACAGGAAGTTGGATGCAATCCAAAGGAATGAGAGGAGACATATCGTGTAATGTAGAGGATTCAACTGCAATCAAATAATGTAACGGTGTATGAACGCATAAGTGAATGCTGCAGGAGAATAAAGGTATTGGAGGGAGGTTACAGAAGTAAACCAAAATCTTAACATAATGTGTCGTACGTCGGATTTCCTCTTCCGTAGATCGTCTTAGAGAAAATGAGGTCAAGTTGCCTGATGAATGCCACAGCAAGCACTTCTAAGGGTTTCATAGAAACTCAAAATGACCCTCGTTGAAAATAACCCTGCCGCTTAATCCTCTGGTAAGCCAACACGAGTTTGCCGTCGGCAGCGTAAATGCATACTGCCGAGTAAATGTTTCTCACTTACTGTGTTTGTCTCCCTAAAAGAAACAAAGGAGCTGCCATTATTTTTGATTACATTGTCATTAAAAGTAGGCAGTAAGGAATGACTTCTTCTGTCTAAAGTTTATATGATACACATCATCAGTGAGTGATAAATGCATTCAGCGTTTGTGTGGAGGATATGCGCAGGAACTTTCTACTTAAGGACAACAGGTCAAACCTTTAATAGTTATTTCATAGTATTGGTATGTTTTTGCCTTTTTTGTATTTGAAATGTCTTAGGAAGGATGTGAACCTTTATTATCACAGTGCCCGACCCAACTTATGGGTCTTCAACAAAGAAGTTTTTATCTTTGACATATGTAATTTATGAAAAATAAAGGACCAGCCTTACTGTTATTAATGCCTCATCACAAGCTCCAATAGAGCAGCAACTCGTAGGCTTTGAGTGATTGTGTTATCACTTTAAGTGTATGCTTTGCATAGACGTGCACAGGTTTTCTTAGAAGGTGACGCAGAGAGAAAAATGAAGATAAACTTTGTAAATGTAAAACAGTATCTTGCAAGAGGTGCTCTTCACATGGACTTTATTCGAACACAAGAGGGAAAACATATTTTAAATACATTGAAAGTTTTGATACATTTGTAAATACTCTCCATTGCTGTTTTCTGTATCTAGCGAGGGACATTATCATAGCTGTCAAAGAGCAAAATAAATTATTTTCATTATTTTGGTACAGAGGGTTCCATTTCAATTATGCAATTTAGTTTTTCACTGAAAACATTTGGCGTAGTATACTAATGTACCTAACTATGAATGTCATCTAAATTGCATCCTCTTTTTCTTCTTTTTGCTGGACTCTACAAAAAAAACCAATATCTGCTCTTTTTTAGCTTGGTAGATAACTGCAATGGGCATACATATTAATGTATCACAGTAATATCTATATTACAAGTCCATTGTTTAACAGGAATGCATAATGTCTGCATGCAGAGCACAAAATGCCATGAATCACAATGAACATGAAATGGATTGTAATGCAGCACTGAGACTCAGCGACGGTGACAGGACTAATTCAACACATTTTATGGTCAAAGGCTTTAGTTTCTTTCTTCTTTTCGGTACAAACCATTTGCTAAATTACAAGAACATGCCCTGCCCCATTTGTCTTAATCCATCCTCTCTATGATATCTTCCTCAATCTCTTTCACTCTTTGACTCTGTGTCTCTGTCGTGCTTACAAAACCAAAGTTGTTTGATCTTAAATGTTTGAAGTGCAATGACTTGTCTCCTCCACTTTCACTCAGCAGTCCTAGTTGTAGCGAGAGCAGATTAAAAAGTCTGCCACACTACCCAACCGGTCTCAGTATAACATTAGCATATATATGAGATTTGAGACATTTTCTAATATTCTCCAGCAGGACTCATCTGTCATGGCTTGGTGATGAATTATAAAATGCTTGTTTTTGGGTGAGGGAGCGGGAAACAGGGCAGTGTGCCCCCCCCCCCCCCCCCGCCCCTCTCTCCTTTCTGTACTTCTATAACCTCTACTATGCTAGTATTAAGATGAAGAAATAAAGGAGGGGGAGACAATTCAACTAAAAAGGGTTTCATGCATGTTATTGCTCACATGTAGGACCTGGTGTAAGTGTAACTTGCTGTGGTCAGTAACAGGACACTGCAGTGTGGTTCTGTATTTTTAACTTTTCCCGACACATTAGTGTATATAAACAAACTTGTGGATAACTGATAGATTGTATATAGCAGTCGTTTTTGAGTACAGAGAACCCGATAAAAAAAATAAAGAATAAAAGCATATTTTGTTTCCTTTTTGCATCATAACGTCAAATTATTTCTAAGCATGAAAGGTCACACCCATGCAGAGATGAAAAATAAATAAATAAATGAACCAACGAGAAGGGCCCCCTCCTGGATCCACATGTAGACGAGCAACCAGTGGCTGGACCTGCACCAATAGACCCTCGTCGTCCTCACAGCAGAATGGGCCGTGGTCTGTTACAATGGGGTCGGGTTTATATATATGACCCATTTCTAATCTTGTGACTACTCAAAGCAATTCTACACTACATGTTAACATCAGGACGTATATAATCATACAAACATCATCTTGCCCTGTCTGCAGGGACACATGCAGACAGCCGGAGCCGGGTAAAGTACTGAAATTCTTCATCCTCGCAGCGGCACCTGCTTATGAAAACTGGCACTTGGTAAAATGTCGTCTTCTGCTTTATTTTCTTGGAAACCGAACCATCTGCCTGCGCAACCGCTGAACCCAGATGAAAAGGACACAAACAGCAAACTATGCATTAGCTTTCAAAGTTATTTAAAATCCTCGGGTAAATGAAGTTCTAAAATATAACAGCCGACATGAGATATCACAAATGTTTATTGACATGCCTACATTTATATCCGTTAGTATCATACCATTGAAATTGTCTGTTTCGTAAAGTGTGCAATGTTCTTTTATTAACTGTTAAAAAACTATGCTATATTCAACTAAATACCACTGTGCACACACTAGTTTATTACATATATAATAATAAAAAATGTCAACAACTTCAATTACAGTTTACACTACTTATAATTCACCCCAGAGTGAGTTTAGCCACCACATCTCTCGGTGTGACAGGGGAGGTGTAATACTTTATAAAGCTTTATATTCCAACTCCTTGCAAATATCCCACGTGTTAATTAAATGAGTAAAGAGTGCAGCGGCCTGTGTCCTAAATTAATTGCTTTTCGTTAGATTACATTATTGCAGATAGAACCAGCCATATTTAACATTGTTGTACATTCTCCTACATTCAATTTCCGTGAACATTATTATTGAGAAAGAATCCCTCTCTCTTTCTCGTGTTGTCTCCCTCTTCCTCCCTTTAAGAGATTGTTCCAAATTTTCTGTCTTCCGTTAATTAAAGGGGGCTGGAGTGCAGCGGCCTGTATCAGATGGCCATCAAATCCATAACTTAGAGAAAAAACATTTACATTACCTTTCCATTAATACTGCCTATGCCGACTTTTCAATTCCCGCTAAGTATGATCTTAAACAATAATTGCCGTTCCCGGTAAGACAAAAAGGCGAGGAGGTCCACGAAGGGGGCAAGACAAATGTGATGCCACTGTTAATTAAATGAGTAAAAGTGCAGCAGGCTGTGCCTTCGAAAACAGCTTTGAGTAATAAAACTATAGCCAACAATCTCTCCCACTTCCTTTCAATTCAGTTGTAAATGCTATTACACAAGTTAATGGAGTTTGGGAATGGGAACTTATTGAAAGCTGTCAGAAAGAAAGAGGGAGCAAGAGAGCGGGTAGAAAATGCCTTGTATTTCTATTTCTTTTTTATATAAAACAACCAGGCTCAGCAGTCTGTATCCTATCTCAGCTATTGGATTGGATTATTTTACATTTTGATTGAAATGATGTCCGCGCCAGATAAAAGCACAGACCCCAGCTGTTGTAATTGAATCAGGGTGGAGTTGTTTATTCGGTTGATCTACAGCGGTGATTTGCTTGTCCTAACACCCAATGCATAAAAGATCCACTCTTGTTTAACACACTGCTGATTAGATCTGTTTAAAATGGCGAAACAAGAGGCGTCCGTGTCCAGAGATGGGCTGGCATAAAGATAATACATACAACAGCATCGGGAGAAGAGAGGAGGAATAGAGAGCAGCAGAGAAGAAGAGAGGAAGGAAGATATAAAGGGGCCCCGCGCTCTGGTGATGATTTTGTGTGTGTTGTGAATGTTTTTGTGTGCGTGTGGGTGTGTGAGCGAGCACGAGTGTCTGAGTGCTCGAGATGTACCATCTGCTTAACTTTCCATGCGTGACCGAAACTTTCTAAATAAATTTTGCATAGCAGGGATGCCAGATGCATAGCGGGCTTCGAATAACATCGAAATACTATCTTACGTGGAGAAAGAGAAAGTATCGTTATCACTAAAAACAGGGCTCTTTTGATAATTTAAACCCACCTTCATGCCATTGAATAGAACAAAGGCTTATGTAGGCCATGTTGAGGAAATAAGAGCGTATACATTATTCCTAGTAATTTGATTTAAGTTCATTTTACCACAAAAAAATTCAGATACATTAAATCAATCTCAAATAACATCATGTTGATGGAATATTATGCGGAATTAGTTCATATACATGATTTACTGAAGCGTATTCATGAGGACTACTAAATGTATCCCATAAAATGGATGGTTGATCATCAAATAACTCTTATCACTTTGGTTCGGGATCCACATCCATCATGTCAAAAGAAAGTTCGCCCCAGTGCGCAATGCATGCTGATCACAATATCACTCCTTCAGCGACTAAATATAAGGACATAATCTCCTTGGATTGTGATGCCCCTCAAATCAATAGAAATGTCAAAGGCAAAGGAATAAAGTCTCAAATATATTACGTCAAATGTCAAATATTGTTCTAAAACAGAATTGTTGTATCAATACATCATCATTTTGAGTTAGAGTTTAATTTCACCCTTGGGACAATCGCTGTCCCTCTTGTAGAAAATGTAAGAAACATTCATATGGCGTTTGCTCGCATGCTATTTACATATTGACAAAAGTAAAAAACTGCGCTGTATAATCACTGAAGAGTAACGGTAAACTCCAGTAAGGTAACTTCATCACATATGCTGCCGTTATGAAATGCACTTGCATTTGTTAAAAGTTTCGACTGACAGGCTGCTGAGGTTTGGCATAAAGCATAAAAATGCAAACATATGCATATGTACAAACACTGAACTTTACTAGGGACACAAAACACTATGTCATCTTTGACATTTACTGGCATTCAGATTAGGCCAACATTTGTCAGAAAGTCTAACCTTTGTTCTCTCTATTATCTGCATATAAAACCTCTGACAATCATATCCCCCACAAAATAACAGTTTGGTTGAAAGATGCAGATCTTGTGTTTAATCACATCTAATGTTTCAGATGCTACCGGGGTCGTCCTGCTATAATCAATCATTTCTATTAACTACCACATCTCGTGCTTTGCCAGCCGTGACCCTTGGACAGCTGAGCTCAGATTGTATCGGCGTAAGCGCTCCACATTTTACTTTCCTCAGCCCTGTATTGCTTTACGCTGGTCTGTGCTGTCTGCATGTGTGGTGTCGTAAGCGCTCGGTTGTCTTGAGGTTGTTTTATCGCACTGTCCCAATTGTTCATTCTAGCAATTTGGTCTTATATACCTTGAATTCATTCAACTAGCTTAAAGCAAAAAGTACTGGTGTTACTTTAAAATGACCTAAGTCTTCAATACGCTCTGCAAGTAAGTGAGTGAATGTGTTCTTAAAGAGAAGGAAACGCAGATCAAAAAGTATGTGAATTCAGAGAATAGAAGAAGAAAGAAAAGAGAGAAGAATGCACTGGACTTGTGGACTCATCTTATTTGTATTTATCATTCAACACCATGTCATTGTTTTTCTTTTTTTAATATAATGCAAAAGCTGTATGTGCATTCATTCGCAATATTCACAATATTTATATATAACAACAATATTATTAACAATAACAATATTTCTTGAATAATTGTAAAATAATAATAAAATACGTGAATAATTCATGGTGTGAAAATATTTTTGACACAACAAACTCTTTTTTAAAGTTCCCTGTCTGAGAGACATACGTTGTCTGACACAAATTTCTGTAGTCTGCCCCCGGATACGCTACTGACAACCAATGTGCAAATAGATTAATATAGACCAATATAGTTTGCCCTCTTCATTTGCCGGTTTGTACTATACAGTATATTACAGTCAATATCAATGCTCATAACAACAAACACGTTGGAGACATTTTACATCTGTCCACATGAGAAAAAGTGAGAGCAAGAAAGGACGAAGCGATCTTTCCTAGCACAGAGACGTCCGCGGCCGACCTTTCCTCTGACTGGTTGTATCAACCCTTATAACGTGAAGCCCACACACACACACAAACACACACACACACACACACACACACACACACGAGCTCACAGTTTGAGAAAAAAAAAACACAAAGAAATAATGTGGAAATGTTAACTGCTTACAATTAAAATTGATTTATGTTCCGTGCAGCTGTTAAATGACACGGCGTCCCAACGATATTGATTTCCATATCATTAGCATAATAGTTTTATTGTGGTATAATTACTAAATAAAAAGGGTCCTACCTGGCAAACGTTACTGCGTATCAGGGACTCTTAAACGAGCAAAATGTTGCCTCACACAAGTAACATGGGTCAATTGCAGCCGGGGATAGTCGGGGGTAATGATTAGATCATTAAAATTTAGTCCATGCTTCACAGAGCATAGAGAAAATTAACTTCCCCCCGCCACGCTCATTTTTCTGCTGAACATGAAATAATGATTTTCTGCCAGTATAATTACAAAGCTAACATCTGATAGAGTCAGCATCCAGGGGGGATTATCACATGCATGAGTATTAGACCTCATTACCAGCTTGACTGCAAAATTATTACATCTTGTAATTGGATGGGGAGATTTATACACAGATTGGGCCAGGGTTCCTCGGTAAGATTGTAATTACAGGCTTCACTGGTTCGCTACTTATCACACTGTGTGCAGGAGGGAGGAGGGCCGACAAAACAAGCGCAGAAGAGGGGAAGGAAGGAGCGTTTCATTAGGCAGGGCTACCCTATCAATGGCAAAATGGCGCCGTGGCCAGGCTGCGCGGATGGCTGGTGCGTGCGGGTAACATATTCCCTCTCCTCTATTTATGAGGCCAAACAGTGGAGGTGTTTGCAGAGGGAGGGGGGCTTCAGAGGGGGGGGGGGGGGGGGCATTTATTATTACCAGGGTTCTTCTCCTTGACAAATGGGATTTCATTTATTTAACCTCTGCTGATCTATTTCAGTGAAACGTATAAACAAGCCATCCGTTTTTTTTTTTTTTTTTACTACCGCCGCAGAGTCAACGCCTCAATTATCTAAAGGCTAACTGAGTGTTAAAGTGAGCCATCTGCCAGTGGGAAGCCCATTGATTTAATTTGCCTTGTGGTCTTACCCCTCCGACAAAACCGGGGCCCCACTTTGTGCCTATAGAGAAAGAGTCGACGGACACACACATATCACTCGCTGAACTTCAGTTCAAAGAGAGTGGTCATGGGGTGCGTGCAGTCGCTGCCGTGTCACCACCACCACCACCCCTCCTCCCCCCCCCCACGACATGCGTACTTCCGCTGCAACTCATACTCTCCTGTGAAGTAACAGTGGAAAACAGAGAGAGATGTGAGGGGGGGGGTTTAAGGGAAATCAATACCTGGGCTCAAATTTGACGAGGACGATGCCGGGCTGCCGATGGAGGGAACACCTTTGTTCTCCTGTATCCAGCTAATCTCCGCCTGCATGCTGAATGACTATTGACACATTGTGTGTGCATGCGTGTGTGCTCTCGTCTGTGTGAATTTATAATGTCTGTGTTGTCTATGCATATATTTCCCCCAGTGCCTGAAATCTGTAAGGATGCATGTTTCTGTGTGTGTGTGTGTGTGTGTGTGTGTGTGCACAGGCATGCTGTAGGGTCCTTCGCAGCTAATTTTATAGTCGCCCCCACACACTAATCAGTGTGCCAGCAGTAATGGAGTTGTTATTGGAGTCCATTACAAAGACTCAGGTTGGATCAATGCTGGTATCAGTGTTCACAGATGCAGCTGGTTCAACCAACAAAGACACAGAGATTGAGAGAGGAGTGTGTGTGTGTGTTGGTGTAGTTGTACTCAGTAGGTACCAAGAGCTCCTGAACAATACAGCTAGCATCATTTACTTAAAAAATGCCAGTTATGATCTTATATATACAGCATATCACTTTAGAGTAACTTTTAAAGGACTTGCTGAATATTGGGATTGAAAGGGAAACGTCTTTGGGAGTTGAATTAAAACTAATTTAATGCTAATATGTTGCCTGTTGGCTGCAATGTATTTTTGTAAAACGCTGTCATAGCTACATTGATCTCATGAAAACAATTCCATGAAAAAAGTTGTGATGTTCTTCACGGCTAGTTACCTGCAGCAGGGCTACCAAATTCATCCAATAATCACCTGCTGCTGTCACTCAGTCAGCCTTATTGGCAAGCAGATGAGAGAAAATCCCTTCAAGTGACACTCAATCGCTTCTTGAGCAGCAGCTAAAGAACCGAGGGCTTTATCCAGTAGACAGGGGACGGACGCGTTGACTCACATGCACCTCCGTGCAAAAACACCGGACAGTGAGATAACTGCACAATTCCTAAATTATCCGCTTTGTTTTCGATTTCATGTATTTTTTTTACTCTTTCTAAATATACGGCTTCAACTTAAAAAATCTTTTGATGATTTTTGAGTCCTTACAGGAATAACTAGCTACTTTGCATGCTTTAAGCCATTCTCAAGCACGATTTTCTACCGCCTCATTTCCTATTTTCCCATCTCTTCATCGTATCCTCCATCTCCCTCTATCATTTACACTGCCATCCGTCCCCTTTACACGGTCTCAATTATTCATCCTCCTTCTCACCCTCCTTATTTTCCTAATATCTCTTCATACTTTTCTTTTATCCTTACATCATATCTTGTCTTCTTCCGTCTCTTCTATTTTTTTTTCCATCTTTCAGTGCCTCTCAAGCCCCCTTCTCTCCCCCTCCCCCTCCATCTCTGCCTCCCCAGAGTCACTCATATGGTATTTAAGTGGAATGGGGCCCATTAACCCTGCCAGATTGTGTCTCTACTCTACTCCATTGATCAGAATGCACACTGGAGATATTTTATTACTGCTGGTTGTACGGAACTGAAGCAGCCGTTTAAGCAACTCTTCATTTTAAGTCATGGTGGAGCCTGTGCGCGTGTGTGTGTGTGTGTGTGTGTGTGTGTGTGTGTGTGTGTGCGTGTGTGCGTGTGTGTGTGTGTGTGTGTGTGTGTGTGTGAATACTTTAGGTCGGCACACAGACTGAAAGGAAAGTTGATCCCCAGGGAACCATCAACGGGAATTATGAGTGCATTTAGGCAGGTAATGTCTGCTGAAAAGACCGTTTTTATTCATGTTGTCTTTTTATTTGTTTTTGTCTTGTTTAATTGCGTTAATCAATTTGAAGAGCTGCTGAGACCTTTATATTTGCAGCTTTTGTGTGAAGTGCTGTCTATTTAACGTTTACCTAATAAACTGTGATGAGTTATATTTCTCTCTTTAGAAAATGCTTTGGGATTTTTACTGCATACTCATATTGTTAAAAAGCCAAATCTAGAACCCTAATATCTGTCTATATTTCCTTTATATTCCACGCAAATAAACAACATATGGCAGCATGCAGGAGTTGCTCACAACAAACATGAGCAAGTAGTTTCCAGTTTATTAAACATTTTGGATTTCACAAATACAACATAAACATTCAGTTCTTCTACCAAGAATTTGTTACTGCATCTCAGAGTAAGCCTATGACATTATTTTGTAATACCTTTGTGATCTTAAATGTCCACGTCGAGATCAATAACTAATCTCCACTTTTGCTCTTCCTTTAGGTGTATCTTTGCAGCGTCAGAACTTCTGTAAACTATTGTACCCTTTTTGATTCAAAATAAATGGACGCAACTGTACCAGAGGGGGGAATTGCCAACTGCGGAGATAAGATTCATCAATGGCTCTCCACAATAACCCTGCGGCTCACGGGACCTTTCCTGTGCCACGATATGAAGCACTGCAGCTCACTGCTTCTCTCTCTTCATATCATACATATTCCATTCGCTTTAGGCAAGATTGCATGACTGAAGAGTGGTTGAGTCATGGAATATTTCCAGGTTGAAGCAACGTCCGATTATTAGACGCTCTTGAGTAACACGTCTTTTCCCAGTAATATCGGGCATGTGCTTGTATGCTGAAGGCCTGCTGAAGGAAATATAGCAGAGAAACAGAGCCCATTAAAGCATTAAACCGTTTGTGAATTGCTAAGGTTTGAAAGTGTTTTGACTTGTCTTTGTGACGATCAGGGTGTGATATCAAAACATGCACACTGGAGTTGTTACTAATGTTACTGCATTGACAGTGTTTAAAATAGTGGCTTCACTTGGGACAATATTTAGCCGGTGTTCGTTTTGTTCATATGAACTGTTATTTTGGCAGCTAAACTGAATTGGATCTTTTGATGAAGACTTTTATTTCATTCATCTATTTATTTGAAGAAGAGAAAAAAAGCCTCTATGACAACTGCTGGAATTGAAAGTGGTTTTGAAGTACTTTGAAGCACTTTGGGGACGGGAACAAATGAGGAGATAATGAAAGAAGTAAGCCTGCGGGGGGGGGGGGGGGGGACCAAAACAGAGTCAATGAGTTTTTTTTTTAATTTATCCTTAGCTCAGCATTCCTTGGCGTGTGGGTTTGATTTGTTTCAACATGAGGATGATTGTCAAAATGCTGAGATTTTTACTGCACTAAGCACAAGTGCACAGTCATGCATTTAAATAGAAACACAGGTAGCCTCGAGTACAGCGCATGCAAACCACACACACATTTTTAGCTTTTAACCCTTTACTACTTACCAAACAAACAAATAATTGTTTCAAAGCTGAAGAATTTACTGAAACATACCTTTCACACGGCCCTATATGAATTGAATTTCAGCTGTTCCATTCAATTTAATAACCTCCAGCTCTACATAATAGATTGCACTGCACAACCTCACACTATGTGCCCACTTGTAATTCATTGTAATGTACCTTGTACGGCACTAGACCCAAAGTGAGATCTCAATCATTCACAGAGCAGTTTTATTGTTATTGTTGCTGACATCTACATGTTGACACATTGTCAGCAGGAAAAGAGAGAAGGGGAGATAGAGAGCGAGAGAGAGAGAGAGAGAAAGCGCTTTGGCAGCTGTGTTGCGTGTGGAAGAAAAAATCTACCAGACGTGGAGTCGGCTCAGCACAGGGAACTGGCCAATTATTTTTGAAATGGCAGGGGAGTTTTTGAAAACTGAGAATGGTTTCCTGTATATATACCGCAGTGAATAAATGACACATGAACAAGACGTTCAAGTGATGACTTTCCCACCTTCTTTCTCACTTCTCAACCAAGACACACACACAGTTGCAATGGGAGGAATAGTGTTTCTGATATCAAAAGTATTGATTCAAAAGCTCAGACTGCTGCGTAAACTGTGTTGTGTGTCCTTAAGCCTCTGTGTGTGTCTCACTTTGTTTGTTTGTGTATGCGCACACACACGCATTCCATTCAGTTGAAGCAGAGATTTAAAGGTTGGCCTGTGTATCATAAACCTGTGCTGTTTGACATTTGATTAAATATCATTACTACCAATCAGCAGAGCAAGATGCTGAGTGTTGGGTCATGCTGCTTGTGGATTATTTCCCTTTCTGTTGACAGGCAGCATATTATAAATCGAAATAAAATGTTTACACGTCCGCAGTTTATGTCCACAATCAACAGGTTATACACATCGACCACCATCGTTTTTACCAAGTCACATACAGGACAGCTGGTGATCTCGATGGTTAATGTGAAAATGTATTTTGCTCTCTGCGAGTCTGTCACTGTTTATATTCAGCATCCTCTTTGGACATGTACAGTTAAAAAAACTGAATTGAAAACTATTGATATTACTTATTTTTCACAATGTATTAAAATTCTATACTATATTAGAAATCACTATTCCATATTATTATGACGACATCATTTTTATCAAACTGAAATAATTCCACTATATGTTCCCCCAATATTTGAGGAAATTTCTAAAAATTTCAGATTTTTGGAATTAACCGTTCATTTTGCATAGTAAGAAAAGAATGAAGCAGAAATGGAAAAAAACATTCAGTGCAAAGCCGAGCATGGTTTGATTCAATAAAACACACATCGACTTGTATACATTGTCAAGAAACTATTCATCCAATATCTAACCGTACTTCTCGGACATCTGTCACAGAAATGGATGATACTACTTCCCGTCTCTTGACAATCTGGTCAACACACAAGAGTCGGGTATCACATCCCAAGAAAAAGAGTATTTATTTGTTTTCGGGTCAGCTTCTTCTACAATAAAAGGTTGACCTGTGACCCCTCTCTCCATTAATCAATGTAGAGATGAATAAATAAGTGGGACATGTGGCAGCTGGCCCTCCAACAAGCTGTATACAACTGTCCAAACCACTTCAGACTAATTTACCAAGGAGAAGCCTATAGATCAGCAAAATGGAGTTTGAAACCTAAAGAGTGACCCGGGGATTGGGGAAGAGAGGAATGGGATGTTAGGACGACAAGCTGCTGCTGTTGTGGGGGGTCTCGCTGAGGAGGGGAGACGTGGATGTAGGGAGTAGAGGAGGTGGTGGAGCCGGAGAAATAAAGGGTTGTGGAATATTGAGGAGAGAAGAATGTGTACAAGTAATCAGAAGAACAACCTGATACCGGATGATCTGCTGCTGGTGGTGGTCCGCACACATATAAGACATTGGGGAACAGAAAGGACCATTCGGTGGAGTTTATGATGGTGATGTCCAAGTGAGGAAAATGCTTTTTTTATATTGAAATGGAAGCGTATCGAACTTACATACAGTTTTCAGATGGCTATAAATGGCAGTAACAGCTCAATGGTCACGTAGCCTCATTCATGGTAAAGTCAGTAGATGAGAGAACAATGGATTACTGGACAGGAGAAACAAGGACAGTGAAGAGAGGGATACAGTAGGCGGAGGAGAGGGAGTAACAGTGCTCTTTGCCCGTTCCATTATTGATTATGATCTGAGCCCACCAGAGGCACCAGATGTCAACCAGGCAGTTTAAGTTTCCACTGGCCTGTTTATATCTGCCAGAACTCATTTCCCTTCTCTCGTCCTATCTGTGATTCGCCCTCTTCTTTCTCAAATGATGTGATTCATAATGAACCTTTAATTATCTTTCAAGTCCAGACAACTTCATATTACACCATTGAGTTTAGAGGCTTTGAAGAGGAATAATAGCGTTTAAAAAATAACGGTCAAAGATCAAAGCAGAATTGCACTGCCCAGAATATGTCAAGCCCCAAATTACACATAATGCCATCATTCTTATATTCACGCCTAGACAATTAGTTGATAAAGACAATATTTACATTACTAAATATGGGAAATACCCTTCATGATGTCGCCAAGTTGGATTTCTCACATAGAAAGTCCACTCAAGTCAAGTCAAGAGCTATAGAACAGATATTTTCATAGTGGAAGAATAAAAAGTACCTTAATGTTTTGTTCATGGCAAACGCTTTTTTTTAATGACCAAATATATCAGGGCTAATAACTTTTGGGATACACACCCTATTTGCTCAACAATGGACCAGTTTGTGTGTCTATATGTGCGATCTTTATACACTGACAACAGCATACAGGGAATTGATTGAGAGTGACGAGTGTGTATGTATGCCTGCATGTGTGTGTGCGTGTGTGTGCATGTCTTCTCCATAATTCCCAGTATCTTAGGGACATCAGGAGTGTCTTAGAGACCTGATCCTGAACAAATGAAACATTAAAGCGTTGGATGTGTAACAAGAGCAGTCACATAATTCTATTTGAAGAAAAAATCAATTCAACACCAAAACACTGTCCGCCTTCCACCACACTACGTCTCCAGTACGGTTTGCAAAATAAATCTATTACCAGTATTTCAACCCATTTTACGTTGTAATTCCATTTTAAAAAGAAGGCCGAAACATATACAGTACATGCAACTCACACACGCTTAGTCAGACATTATAGGAAGATTCTTTTCAAACTTCATCTTGCTCTTCTCTCTTTCACTCAATTGATTTTCTGACAGAGGAGTGAGAGGGGAGCATGCGACCTATTACAGACCAGTGTCGGGTGTCTTAAAGGTTAACTTATCAATAGTAACGGAAAAGAGTCAGACACCGCACTGAGCACACAAACACATTTGCATCATGCTTAACTTTTCATACAATAGTGTTACACTCCCTATGTTTGGGTTTTTATTCTGTAAAGCTGTAAAATGCACCTGCTTTGAATCTTTGAACCACTTGTGAGTTGAATGGATGTGAGAAAAACAATATGACTGTGTGTGTGTGTGTGTGTGTGTGTGTGTGTGTGTGTGTGTGTGCATATGTAAGTGCAAGTATGTGCAATGTTTCGGATGCTTAAAAGGTATTAACTCACATGGTGCAGACGTGTTTAAATGTCGCAGCATTGATAAGTTGTGACTGGGCCCAGTCAACTGTTAAGGTTTTGATGTTGCATTATAGACTGTTTAGTTCTGCGTTAATGGGCTGCTGCACAGCAGAATGTAACATTTACATCCGTCAATGTATACCTCAACAGGGACATAATCTAACCACATGTTTTTCATACATTATTCTTCTCTATATGTGTCTGCTGTAAAATGTATTCATTCCGTCTTTGTAATACTGTGACAGTCTGAAAGATACAGATCCTGTTCCGAATTACCTTCTGTTATGCTACAATATCTACTAATGCATGTGACGTTTCTTGCCTTTATCCACCGTCCACTTCAAATTCACTAATGTGAGCTTGACACCAGGTGGCATTTCTTGCATGGTTACTTTATGAATGTGACAATGTTTCTTTGCCAGCCTTCTGCTGCACAGTCTATGAAGTATCTGGTCATTTGATGTCCTGATTTGGAGCAGAGCAGTTGCAATACGTCAAGGTGCCAGGAGGTGGCAGCTCTTATACTGTTTCCCCCGAGCTCCTTACCAATGCATGGGAAGCTTACACAGCAATATCACGCTGACAACTGATTTATCAGAATTGGTGAAATAGGGAAAGTATTGTGACACTTTATTTATCAATGTCCTGCTAACTTACATTTATTTTTTTACCAAGACTTAATAGCAAAATACTTAAAATGTTAAATGGTATTTCAAATCTCATTAATTCCACCATTTCCTTTTTTCACATTTTATTTATAGTACAAAAACAATTTAGATAGAACTCTTCATCTGAGTCATTGACTTGACTTTCACACCTCTGCACCATTATCCGCATGTTCTGAAATGCTCAGCAATGACCGACTCGCGGGGCACATAAAGAAACAATCAGCTATTACCACGTCCGTAAAACTGTTTTAGTTACATTAGGAATTGAGAACGTTCCCAGGGGGTGTTTTGTGTCCATTTAGTCCCCCTTCTTGCACTCCGAGAGGTCACACACCCACACGGCCAGTTTACATTTCCTCTGTCACAAAAGCAATACACTGCAATTTCCTTGCACAAAATATCCCCTCTGGTCACAACCAACAGAATGACCTTTTCTTTATGTCTCCCTCCCCTCTTTCGTTCTCTCTTGTGTGACTTAAAGACTGACAATCTATGTTCAAATAAATATACACGCTTATATGTTTTTTCCTTTCTCTACCCTTAATCCCCTCCATCCATAAAGGGATGGAGGATAATCCTCCTGGTGGAAACATGGAGAGGTTAGAAAACACAAGCAGAAGAGTGTGCATCTAGAAAGTAAAACAGGAGGAATTCTTGGCTGACCTGCAGAAGTAGCCTGGATGGGCAACAGGAGATATTCCCCCGTGACCTTAGCCTCTCCTTTCTACACTTCTCCTCCCACCTTTTCAACCCTTTTCCCTCTCCCTTCCCCTGGGTTCCTTCTTGCCATTTCGTAACCCCACCAGATCCCCCCACTCCGCTCTTTTTTTTCAGTCACATCACCTGCTCTTTCCTCTCCTCTTTACTTCACTTTCCTCTCCATCTTTCCTCCACCTATCTCTCTTTCTCCCGCCGTGTCCCTCTGTAGACTTCTTGTCATTTCTTGAGTTTCTCGCCACTTTGGCTTTCCGTCTCTCTTTTCTCACTCTCCTGCGTCTGGTCCCTTTTCCATTTCTCTCGTCCTTTCTTTTCCCCCTGACTTTGCTCCACACACACACACACACACACACACACACACACACACACACACACACACACACACACACACACACACATATACACACACACTCTCAGAGCACTGTTCCCTCTCTTACCTTCTCTCAGACGAACACAGGGGCTTTCCGGCCCACTGCTTCCCCCGTTCCAATGTAACAATGCTCAGCGTGATTTGATGATGGCCTCAGTTCACCGGCCTCTGTGTGCACTTTGTGTGTGTTTATTCAATTCATATATCCAGAACCCTGCGCAGCAGCAGCAATGTGTGGATGTTGTCAACCTGTGTAGGAAACAACACACTTTATTTAAAAAAAACTGTTGAGGAATTTACAAAGAAGGTGATGTGAAATAGATGTCTATTCAGACACAAAATAACTTTATTCTACAAATGTAGTCAACCAACTGAAGGACATCATTTATTTTTCCGCTTTTCAGTTGAGTTTGTTTCTCGGCATTTAACAGCATCTCTCTCTATACACGTATTATGCGCAGTCATATATTACTCTAATAAATTGTGCATTTTAGGTTTCTTATTCTGAATGTTTGGTTTACCATCTCCGTTCACTCCTGTGTCCTTGAAAGGTAACTAAACACTATATCTGTCTACACTCAAAAATGTCTTCTTCATGCTACAGGCATTCATCCATCCTCTCCAGATCACGGCGTACTCCATACATGTGCTAGTGTTTTGAAACACATGTCCACATAGACATGTGTGTAAATGACGCAGTCATTACTTACAATCAAGAACAGCCTCCTCACGTAAAACTAATACTAATATCACAGAGACGGAAAGTAAACTTTGATAACACCATTGTGTGTGTGTGTGTGTGTTTGTTGGCTATTTTCTCTATGCATGCGGCAGACATTAAAACACATCACGAGGCGGGGGGATATTGACTAGGCTGTGTCTCCCTCACACTCATGTTTGGTCGGCAGGCAATCTACCAAACGTCAATCACAGAGAGCGACCCAAGTTGGGGAACCATCAAACTGTCTGACTTCTGGTGTCAGTGCTGAGGGGGATCTATTTCAGCGTGACACGCCATCAGCCTGCAAATCTACGGAGGGCCCCATTGTCGGAGCAGCGGTATCACTCAAAGATACACATATTCATGAATGAGCAACTATTCGTGCACACATAGGCGTACTGTGGACCCACCTACACGGCTTGTTTTACCCAGATAGTCTATTCAAATTCAACTCAATCATTTTCCACTGTAAAGAATACTATATGCATTTACAATTTGCAATCTATTGTCTGTGAACAATTTAGACGACAGTTGTATACATTTTTCCTGAAAATTATATTTTAACCACCACCACAGCACATCACTGTGAATAATACTAATCGATTTATTTTTTTCTTCTTTTCTTGTCTTCTCATATTGGTTTTAATGTGACGATAATAAAGCATCAAAGCCTTCGGGGGCTTATGATCGTTGGAAATCGATTTATAGAAAATTGCTTTTCCACCGATAATAAAGCTTTGCACTTTGCCTAACCTTTGAACTCCTGTCACTGTTGCCTCTGGCGCCATGGCGACCGGGGATGGTTAAGTTCAACATGATGTTAAGAAACATTTAAGTGCTCTCATCCTTTGAATACAATTAGAAGGCTGCCCTGTGTTTTTCCATATGCGTGACTTATCCAAACCTCATGTGTGCATCGTCATTAAGAAATACAGTTGGTTTCACTGTCGAGCAAGTGATAAAATACTAGCGTTGTTGTCTTTTTTTCTATATAGATGCGCATGTAATCGAAAGAGCACACAGTGTTGCAGAAGGATCCCATTTGTCCGATGAAGTCCCTTCCATTGTCATAAACTATGAACTGCATTTGACACCATTGGCTCATCTGAATTCTTTAGGCATTACTACTTTCAGGACCTTATACCAAAGTCATCGGGGTACTTAAACACTGCTCTTAAATTAACTAACGACATGTCTTGTTAGCATAAAGTTTAACTTAAGCAAAGCGTACAGTATTGATCCTAATTTAAATGTACAACTATATGCATATTGATTATCTGAAAACCATTATCCCAACGATTGAAGGAGCGCAGGCATATCTTATTGTTAATTATTTCTCAGATATAAGATAGTAGGAAGGAGCAGACAGCCAAGCGCTTTAGCTTAATAGTCACGCAAGGGGGAGAAAACAAAGATGTATATTGTTTATGATGCATGAAACAGTGTATACTTAGAGAGTCCTCGCTGGTGAGTTGTCATTTATTGTTTTAACACACGAGGAGAGAGCTAGAGCAGGAGGGAGGCTGCATTTATTACTTAGAGTGCCATAAAACGACAACATATTGTCTACCAATATCATTGTATGTCTGATTTGTCCAAAAAGTGATTTACAGTTGCCATCAATCTCAATCTCATCCCTCAAAAAACTGCTCTCTTCTATTTTCTTATAGTCTCTTTCCGTCACCAACAAAAAAATCCTGCAAAATGATGATGCCGTTAATATATTGTGCAACACTCTCACAATGCCAAAACGTAGCAGTGTGCAGGCTGGATATGGCAGCAAATGAGCAAGCTTCCATCAGGAATGAGTGTTGACAGAATGAGACATTGTACTTTTGAGCCATGAAATTACAGGCTGGTAAGCCCAAGGCAGTCTCCAGGTGTGACTGATGCGATCGGGGGGCCTGCTTGGAAAAACACAGCAGCGTGCACCACCATTCCTACTTGTCAATCATGTCACAGGAAAGAACTCGTTACAAACACCAAAGATGAATGATAAAGTTAATTGAGGTATTGATGTCGATGCCTTTATTATGTTGTGAGTGTTATGCAAGATATGTATGAAATACTTATTGATGTTCTGGTACTTTACTTGAGTATTAAGTCCATTTAATCCTACTTTACTGTAAACTCCTACTTCACTAAATTTTTCTAAACTTTTTACACATCTTTCTATTTAGCTCCCCAGCAGCATTAAAATGATCCCTACCCTTAAATTCAGTCAAATAAACTAATATTATAATCAGTAATTTGATATCCATTCTTTTGAAATACATTATTCATTATACAAAGCTCTTTAACTCTTGGTACTTTTAGTATAATTTGAAGTAAGTACTTTTGTATCAATGCTGGAGTATAACTTTAGAGAAGAGTCTGCGGGTCAGGAAAAACTGAAAAATGAGAGGAAGAGGACTTTTTTTCAGAAGTCAAAAATTTCGTATTTGTTTCATTTCTCATCAAAATTACTCTTAATGTTTTGTTTTCATGCTCGACTTGGTATTTTTAATAATATTCTTAAGATTTACACCTAAATATTTTCCTTATTTTCAGCTTGAATACTTTTCCTCAGGATTTTGAATGCTTTGCATTTACTTTACTTTTACAGAATGTTTTTATATCTAAACTTTCTTTGAAAAAGTGAATATTATTTAACTGCGTATCACAGGTCACACTTAAATTCATGGTGATATTGTTATATTATTGTCCAAGCGTAGATCAACTGCAGACAAACAACTGGGTACCTTGTTATGCTGGCTTAATCTTTTTGGCTTGCCTTCTATGTGTGTAGTTTCATTACTTTGGACGCTGCGCTGCACAGACAATTAAAAAGAGAAGTTGGTGAGGTGAATTATCAATAGTTTATCCCCTAAAGGTTATAAAATTGGAACGATAATAACTATTTCCTTTACCGTTCAGATAATTGGTTATTTTGACAGCAGGCCTTCATGAATTGTATTTCCTCTAATTGCAACTTAATTCCATATATCAAGATCTATTTGAAGCTTGGACAAGGGGGTGGTCTCTGTGGGGACGTTTCAGCGCTGTCCTCGACTGTTCTGTGACAATTACAGTGAATCAAAGCTGTATGGGCCGTTTAAACTTCTCCCTCTCTGGTTCCCACAGCTGTCTTAAGGGCACCAAGATTTATGTCTCTGTCCTACCGATGAACCGCTGTGGCAAATTGTAAGTGAGGGCACTTACAATTTGCCTGTCTCCCCATCTGCAGTGTATGCTTGTGAGTGTGTATGGATCTGTGAATGCTTGTGGGTTCCATAATAGGACAATTTTCTAACACAGGACTCTGTGGTCCAACTAACACTGTACAACTTTCTTCTATTGTGATGTTTTCCCTCTGGCCTAAAAAAAAACGTCAGACATTTTCCAACGTTAGTTGATTTTTCAATTTCAACACCATACAAACCAAATGCCAGCAAGAATTAAAGTCATCTCAACTCTGAGGTTCTGCAACACTCTCCTGGTGACGATTATATATCGTCCTCATGAATATGATGAGCTCTTAAAGGACCCACAGGACGCTGCTTAAATCGATCTGAAATATGCATAACGTTCCCCCTCTCTCTCCCCCACACAGAAGATAGAAGGAGATTCATGTCCTGTATAAAATCATACCACTGACTCATTTAGGCGCACATACACTGTTAAATTGGATGTACATCCAGAACAAATTCAGAATCTCTTTTTTGTCAATATTAGAATATTTATTGCTTTATTATAATTATTATAATAACTAATGAATGATTATATTTTATTTCTCCTGGTTACTGTAGGTCATCATAATAGCAAAAATATTGATAAGAAAACTGCTTCACCATTTGAAGCATCATTTAAATTAGACTATAATAGCTATAATTATATATATTATGGATCTATAGATATCTCAATACATACATACAGTATATCCATTAATAAACTGACCAATATTGTTAAACACATGTTAAAAGATCTAGAGACAAAACTCATCGGCAATACTTCCAGTTATGGCAAAGTGAACAAAGTATCCAGCTCATCAAAGTAGAAGGAACTCATGGATGCCGGGCTATCGAGGAGCACACGTGAGAGAGAAAATATCAACCATTAAACGGCGGCTTTTAAAAGGTAAGTGGAGTCAAAATGCTTCAACCAATAAATTTGCCCCCAGAGACAAGAGGGAAT
The DNA here is from genome assembly GCF_964276395.1 of Gasterosteus aculeatus. Taxonomy (NCBI): domain Eukaryota; kingdom Metazoa; phylum Chordata; class Actinopteri; order Perciformes; family Gasterosteidae; genus Gasterosteus; species Gasterosteus aculeatus. Next base: position 13,106,947 of record NC_135707.1, on the reverse strand, counting down.
GCGTAGCGAGCAGAATAATACATGTGGGCAAATGGGTAATGAATTGGAAGAGATGCAGAAAATCCTCTGCGCTGAGCATGGACCTTTGAAATGGATGGGGAGTTTTTAGAAAATACTGCTGCGACGCCCTCTGAAGCATCTTCGTTCAAGAGACACGACTCTCCTCCAGCTGATCTCGATGTTCGGACTCTCTGTACCGGGTCATGTTAGATACGCACATTGGTTCAAGCCACTATGAATGGAATTAACTGGGGAATATTGTGGACAGTTTCTGCCTCTTACAGTGGGAGCTTGTTGTGCTCAGGGCTTTCTCATTTCTATGTATTGCAGTCTATTAAATGGCAGTCTGTTAAGCTAGTTCTTGATACTAACTTTTGAAAAAAGAGAGTTAAGGGTATATTTTCTCCACCAGTATGACATTTTTTTCTGGCAGCTAAAAACCTGATGTGTTCTGATCAAGGTGGAGGATGGTGCAGCGTATTACTCTGGCTTTGTGGAACGCACACCATCTTCCCCATCCTCATAGCAGCTGTTTCTCTGTTACAACGTGTGACAATGTCAAGTCCCTGTAACAAGGGCTCACCGTTTGGCTAGAGGAAAACATTTCAAAGCCTATGAATGCTACCTCAGAACACTCCCCCAGGAGCCCGTATTGGCTTTGAGGCTGTGAAGCGAGTTATTCCTCAACTCGTTAATTCGCCGTGGTTATTTCAAACGCCTGCAAAGATCATTTTGAACCACTTTCGATGCAAGTCAATGCGAGCTGAGGATCGAATGGCATCGGTCGGCCTTGAACAAAGAGGACCTACGAGGATGTGTTAGTAGACTCCAATCCTCTTCAACTACACGCCACCATGGTTACGGTGGGCATGGGGCGTGGAGGAGTTTATTTGCATGTGTTGGACTACAGGTCAGGTGTGTGAATGGTGGCTTTTACCTTCCCATCCTCATCTGATGTACTGCGTGAACATCAGCATATGACTCCATCAACAAATGATTAGAAAACACAATGCGTCTTTGGCCTAACACATGCTCTAATTATTGGAAATAACGGATGCAATAAAAATGCACAATTGAATGTCATATGTTTTAGATTTTCCTAATTTTCCTATATAGTTTATTTTGAAAATATGGTAATTTGTGGTAGAAGTTTCCTCTTATTGGAAGGAAACTTCCAATAATTTCGATATCATACATAAGGGCCATTTCTCTGTCATTGTCTTCCTCTCGCGGGTTGTTAAGAAAAGAGGCCATAGCCCAGAAAATGTGCAGGTTTGACAAGTAGTCGTGGCGGATAGCACCCTCTCCCGAGGCCCTCTGAACTTCTCTCTCAGCCAACTGATGAAATATTTAGCATTACAATAGCATTACAATAGCAGCCTCTTTACAGGAGGAGGGTGACACGGACTTGGATCCATTGTTGTGGTTCTGAGCTGTTATTGTGGGGTTTTTTAATTGGTCTTCAGTTTGTTTTACCATCCTGATCACTTATTCTTGTTGTCACCACTGGATGGAATGAGAATAAAAATACGAGTGTGTAGATTTTCATGGCTCGACGATAGAAGCATAACTTGAAATAAGCAAAATACACAAAGGCTCTAGATATGTAAAAACCTCGCTCTCAGCTACAAATAAGTAATGTTGTTTACAACAATTTATAGACAAAGAAATCAGTGTTTACAGCATGGATTTCCTTTGCAGAATACAATACAAACGTCACTTTGGGAATGAAACTCCGCTTTTATTTCTCTTTACCATCGTGAGTGTTGGGAAATAGATGGAATAGGGGACAGTGCAAGGTGTTGTATTCAATATATGGGCTTTCATGTGATAAATTGAACGTTATTCATATATGAGTGCACACTGTTTTTTGGTTATTTTGGAGAGAAGTTGCCTCTCGCTGCCCAGGGACACTTTTCCTTTTAACCGAGAAGCTGCGCAGGAGCGGTTTAGGAGGGTAGGGGGGGGGGGCGGGGGGCGGGTCGGTGGCTGGGTGGGGAATCTCTACAGACCTTGGTACAATTACTATGCCTTCCCCTCTCCTTCCGCACCACTTCTGGCCACGCTCTCGCCGCGCCGCTGGGAATAGAAAGACCCAGCTATCTGGCAGAAGATTTGGTCAGTGAGGCATCAAATGCAGGGCCCTCTTCTCACACTCTGTGCTGAAGGGGGGGGCGGGAGGGGGTGGGCACGCCATGGGACCTGCATTGTGCATTTTCACACACTTCTCTCAAAGGGGCCGCTGGAATCCTTAGCCTTCGGAAGGGAAAAGTGGATGGAGCGAGAGGGGCAGAGGAACACAGAGGGAGGGAGGGTGATGGGGTGACTTAGGGGAAGGAGATGGAGCAAGAGTGAGAAAGATTGAGGGAGGGAGAAAGAGAGAAGGGGGGTAGAACGGGTCCACAGGCAAGACAAAAAGTATCAGGGCTGCAGGCGACCTCAAGGAGACAAACAACAGCTTATAGGACACTGGAATGGTTCTCTCTCTCCGTCGTTTTTTTGCTGTCTCTCCGCCCGTTCCCCCGCACCACTTTATCCGTCCGTCTCTGAAAGGTAGAAAAGGTTTTATTCAAAGGTTTAGAGATTTGACCCTTTGAGGGGGTTTGGTAGAAATGTCTTTGGGCTCCAGGGCTCAGGGTCAGAGAGAAGCAGAGAAATGCATTTCTATTCATGGTTCCAGGGCACTATTCTTCAAAAACTAATGTCACACAAGCATGTTTTTATTTGGAAAAAGGAAGGTGTATAAAGGTGCAAACCCGCGAGCAACAAATATCCATGGTCAAGTCAAGAGACCCTCTTATTTCCTTTAACTATGTCCACAGAGAATGCGATCGGGTCTTAGATCAGCTCAACCTTTTGACATGAAGGTTAAAAGGCCAACGCATAATATTGTTCACATCAACAACATGTAAACAATATGTAATACATAATAATATGGCTACATTCAACACGTGGTTGCATCCGCATAGCAACAGTAAAGCTTGCATTCATGGTCAAGTCTGAAGAGTTAATGAAAATAGTCACATACATCATATGCACAGGCTTTTCCAATAAATTGCCAAATATTTAGTGTCAATTAAAATACTTTTAAAGGCAGTACATGATCCTTCTGCCAAGCTCCTCACTGACCTTTAATAATCCGCCCATCATTGTCAGATGTGCTTTGAATTTATGCAGACAATAGATTAATTGTGGCCGTATTTCATCTTTTTCCTCCTCTTTCTTTTGTTTTTAGATGTATTCATTATTTATTTACAGATTATATTTCCCTTACTAACTATTACTGTATCTACCCTTATTGTCGCTATGGCCTACTTCTACTCTTCTGATTTATATTGTTTAAATGATAAGAAATAAATTGTTGTCACAAATAAATGTGACAAATTACAATCAGTCCTTTCACTGACAGGACATGAACTGTAGCAGGTGGAAATGTATCAATAATTAAAAAAAAAACATTTTAGCTGTCATTCATCCCAATGTTATCCTGAATGTTCTCTTTTATCACTGGAAAACACACATGTCGAGGGCATTGTATGCCTAATGCAAGAAGTTAATGATGAAGGAATAATGTGACATCTTGTCTTACATGTTGTGCGAGTGTGGAGGTCGGTCAGGTGATCAATAGAGTCCAAGGAGTTGGTTTGTGTTTCTGGTTGAAGAAGGAATCCTAAAATGAATTAATTTACACATAAGCTGCACCTTCCAGTCCAGTGACTTCCATTATCAAGTAATGCAAATTTTCTCGGACAAAACTTTTATATGATATGTTTTCTGAGAGGTTGGAAAATCTCTTTTGGAATTGATTCCCGGAAAATTGATGTTGATTGTTGTCTTCAGGAAGATTAAACAGTTATATTTAATTTGAACTCTCCAAAATATTTATGTCGGAGCCCTGCAGCCGTCACATTTATTCAACAGAGCTGCCAATGTCCTCCCCTATAATTTAATCCCTTACCATTCTCAATGTTATCCACACACAATGTTGGGATTCACATCCCAACTGAAAGTATTACTTCATTGGCCTGAAAAGCTGTCATTGTATCACGGCTTTAAAAAAGACATCCCCGGTATCATTCACACTGGCTAAACCTCCTCTACATGCACATCTTTAAAGGGATTATAAAGTTAAAGGAAAGAGCCCTCTTCTTGAGGCCGGTGGTGTATGAATATTATTATTGTTGTGCATCTGTGTGAAAAAGGGAGAGAGACTTCCCAGGCATCTTTATTGCAGTGTTAAGGCCCAGGTAATGCCTCAGAATAATGCATGATAAGGCAAACAGAGGCACTCCTTTCAAAATATTCAAATGTGATCGGCGGAGTGGAAAATAAAGAAACGTGGATGGGTGGAATGACTTCCCTCTTCCTCCATTCTCTTTCAGAATATTCATAACACCACTAATTTTTTCTTTTACTTTGTTTATTCCAACTGGCCCTGAAAGAGGAGCAACCAAAGGCCTGATGTTGTAAGGGAACAAATGTTTCTGATGAATGAGATGTTCAAATTGTATTATCAGTCACAGTGCCGACTTTGGTGAACTCTGGAGCTGGAGCATTCTTCATCTCACGTTTAACATTTTTTTTACCGCAGGTGACTCTGTGTTACCTTGCCTTAACACTTTACGGAAGTGCTGAGTGTACATACGTGCATACTGTATTCTGCATTTTGGACTAAAATATATTTATTTTTAAAGGGGGTAATGTGATTATGAGCTACAAACTTGTATCTTTGGCATTTCAGCGAGCAAAGAAAACAGAATAAAGAAGGAAGCCAGAATTAGACTGCTGGGAGAGAGCAGCCCACTCAGTGAGTAAAACCTTAATGCAGCGATTAAAGTCAGGGAATGGTTGAAAAAGCATGTCATGTCCATGGCTGCCACAGTTACTCCTACTTTACTTGCCTGCCTTTTATGCAGAACTGCAAAAATCCAAAGCACAAAAAGCAACTGCATGTTAAATAGGTATTAAAATTGTATAGTTTTAATACCTTCAGGTAGAGGAAAATATTCAAATGCATCCATTCCCTCTTGTTCTGGTTTTGAATGATTGAAAGAACTTGTGATTGGGTTTCCACATAGTGCTCCCATCTACACATGCCAGGCCTTATCTGCCTTGATATTAACATGGCTCTTTCATTAGAATCCCACCCCATTTTCTGGTTTATGGGTAAAATAAGATGCAGAATGAGACAATAAAGTGCATTTGTGTTTCAGTGGATGCATTATGAATAAATAATTGTAAGTGCCTCCCTAGGCCTGCGTCGTCTTCGGGAAGATAATCACTTCCTCTAACACATCCTCTGCACCTTAACCCAACTACGCTCAATGTACTAGTTCTATTATGTAGGTGAATATTGAAAGAGGATCATCACTTTATAATGTCCCTGTGCATCTGGAGCAGAAACAGATGGAACGACGGAGGAAAAGGTCATTTCTGGTCATTCTTTCTATTATAACAAGACAAACATATAAGTAAAACAAAAGTAGAGGGCGGGGAAAATAACATTTGGAGCTCTAACATCATTAATCTTACGTTTTATTTTCAAGATTGAATGTGGTGTTTGCTCACACTCACCCAAGTGCTTGCCCATGGAAATGGAAGCATCTTGGTGAGGTCCCGTCAGGGAAAATAAAATTCCCCTCTGCTACTGATTTGTCTGCTGATCAGCCTGACGTATCTGACGCCAGGTCAGTGACATAGCAGATCTATGTGCTTTAACGCCACGTTGTGGTGACATATTTCAATAAATAGAGGCACACGTGTGCAGTAAGAGGCCCCTGTAAATAAATTATAACAATCAAAACAGCACTTAACTGCACCCCAGGCTGGTACAACAGTCTATATCTTGATATAAAAACCAAATGTTCCTCACAAATTTCCAAGCAGGGTAAACGTATTCAATGACTGCTGGCTGCGCATGGCTGAAACTGTGTTGGCTGCACTGATGGTGGTCTCAGGTGTCGGGGGAGTCGAGGGTGTCGGTGGTCTGGTCCGGGGCTGTCATGACAGGGAGCAGCCACCTGGCCCCTGGCCGTGTACACGCACGCCTGTGTGCATGTGTGCGTGTGGTTGTGGGCATCACACTGCGATCAGTGTCATTTTGGTGTCTGACATGATGGTTCTGCCGTTGTTGACACATGCAGGCTTACACACACACACACACACACACACACACACACACAGGATGGGACACATTCAAGGCAGAAGGGTGATTGACAAGTCTCTTTGTTTGGCCGGCCAGCCTGTTTGCATTTCTCTTTGGAAAGGACACACGGGTAAAAGAAAGCTACATTGGAAACTGATACATGAAGATTACAATGTATCTGGTAGGCTTCTTTAAGGTTTCAGGAGATGTTCTCTAAAACAAAGACTAGCTCATCCACAAACACATTTTTTCCTCGATTATGAAATAAAAGAAGATAAAGACTGTTGATAATTACATAATGACATATTTTGCATATCACATGCCCACGTTCACCTCTGCTTTTTTATTTAAATGTACGTTAAGACTCCAGACTTACAATGTTGAATATAAATATTTGGATTTGTAGTAAAATCCAACAAATGTCTGTGTCTGCTATATTTCCACAAGCATCCTAAACTGTTACGGTAAAGATATTAAAATTGATTCCATTACTTGCAACCTTTTGATGATTGTATATGCTCTTGGGGGTGCATGGGGGGGTCATGTTCCCATTCTGTGCGAAAGGAAAGACTTACAAAAACACATTTATAGGAAAGAGGAAAAAGAAGACAGCTTAGGGAGAGCAACAGTGGAGGGACATCTTTCCTAGGAGGGACAAAAGTGCAATGCTGTCATTTGTACAAAATGAAAAACATAATAAAAGATTGGCCCTGTTAATCAATCACGTTGATGACACTCCTTACTCACTTCCCTTTCACTCACAATCTCTTCATTGATGTGTCCCTTTGTTCCAGCTTCCTTGATTAGTTAACAGGCTCCTGCAGAGAGTTTCAGGCTCTTTAATAGTGGAGACCTGGAATAAAAGGTAGTGAAAGTGTGTGTTGTTAATTCATTTCAATAATGAATGTATTTATGGAGCTGGTCTCTGGAAGTCAACTATTATTATGATATATACTTTGGTAAGGTGTTTCATTTGACAGCAGCTGTTACACACACAATATTTTGAAAAAAGGTCCACCACCAAAGTTTGTTCTTATTTTTGTTTGTTCCTTATGAATAGTTAAATAAATAAAAACATAAATAACGGATCAAATTTGACACACAATCTACTTGCAAAATACATTCAATTCTAAAACAGACAAAAACGCAAGGGATTACCCTGAATAGTTTGGTTTCAGTAAAATACGCAAATCTTTCCAATAAAATCCACACAAAAAATAACCAGAACCATTGTTGTAGTTATCATTCAATATGCAGTATGTTAGTAATGTAAAAAAAACATTATCCCTTAGACTCAACATTAAAATCACAGTCATGAACCCAGAGGAACAGGTGCCAATGCCAATGTTATCCTGGACTGTGTAATAGGTCGGCATACATATTAAGCCCAAGAACACAACCAGTGAACAAGGGCCAAACACCAGGATTTACAAGACATATTGGGTTCACATTTTTGGGACTTGGGACTCTGTATACGGTCTTTGTATGTTTCAGTCCCGGGTCAGTTGCTGAGGGAACACCTGCAGATAGCTAGTTAACTAAGTGCAGTGAAGATGCTTCCATTGAGGTAATCAATTATGGATGAGCCGGGAGAACTTTGACATGTTAAACCACTTAGAGGGGCTGGAGAGGAAGAGCAGCGAGAGCGACGTGAGTGAGAGAAGGAGGAAAAAAGGGAAGGTTGGGTAGCGTGATCTCAGACATATTATCATGGTATTGTTAAAAAGTAGAAGGTCTACTTTCATTGGATTTCCCCGCCATAGCTAGGCGCCCTGCTTGGGATAATACATGAGGTATAATGGGTATGCTATCGTTCAAGGTGCTGATGCTGCAGGATATGCATAATGTAGTGTGTAGTGTTCAATGCCGTGCACATCAAATCTACTGCATGTTGTCTGACTGGGTTGCGTTTGGCAAATGCGCAGCATAGAAAGGGAATATGTTTCTTCTCCTATATTTTTGTAACCCCTTAGATTGATAGAGTTTTAATTACTTTGAAGATGCAAAGCTTGCCACTATATACTTAATATTAGGATTTGTCTAGTCAATACAAGTTTTTTATTTTTTTAATGATTGGTGCCATTGGAGTTTTTTTGTAAAAAAAAAGATATTTACATTCAGTGTAAATATGAAATTCAAAGAGCTTCATCTTTGAGGTCCAACCAACTGTTGGCTAAATGTCCCTCCTGGTAAACTTTTATGCAAAGCCAATAATTTTGCACATATCTTGGCATGTGACTTGCACTTGCACATCAGACAAATAGTTTAGAAATACTGTTCAGACTGTGTATTGCATGATATGTAGAAAAACAAGTCCATAGCACTACAGGCGGTCAACAACTACAAAGGGAACCTTGAACTGTGATGTGACAGGAAGTTTTCATGGTTCTCATTCAACATCTGCTTTGACTGTTCACTGCCTTGACCATCCACGTTTGAACTGCACATTACATTAGTTAGTCAGTTACTGCATACAATTTCCTAAAATCCAATGTATTTACGAGTATATCCACATTTTGAAAAACAGCAAAGGATTTTAAAACATACATGTATTGCAATATTAACACTGCTATTGCATCATCCTACAATTGAAATTCTAGTAATCAAGAACTATATTACCATACCCCATAATGATGAGCGTAGGTTTCCTCTTCAACATAAAAATTGTTAACATTGGAAACACATTCAGCTATCACCATTTGTATCCAAAATACCTATAAACAGGCTAAAGGCCTTTCCAGCTCATGCACAAACCACTGGGTTTTTCATGCCGAAAGAGAAGAAGAAAAAATCATTGCGCTGTTCCGGTGAAGAAATGAGAAATACACTGAGAGGGTCGTTGGAGATCAATATTCCATTTGGACTCTGGGACTAGACTAGACAACAAATAGGTTAATGTTTTGCTGGATAAGCATTGTGTGTGTGTTTGTGCGTGTGGGTGTGTGTGTGTGGGGGGGGGGGAGTGTTTTGTGTCATGATTGCTTGGACATTATTTCTATAACTGCAGAAGAAAGAAACATGGTTGCTGTTGGAAAGCCTGGGAGCTGCTCGGGGCTTCATGTCACTGAGCGAGTCGACCTGTGCAGCTGTCTTGAGCTATTGTTTCTACGTTGTTGACTCAGAAAACAACGCATGAGACAGTGGACCATGAGACATCAGAGCACCAAAACATTATCCTCAAACTGGGTGAAATATAATAGAACAGGACAGCACACAGCCAGAACTTCATGAAGTTGGAACAAAAAGCACTGCTGTAAAAAATAAAAATAAAAAAAACAGGCAAGAACACAAGGATGTACATTTACATTTGGCTTGACATTCCCTTGTCAATAAATGGGATTGAAGAGAAGAGATGGTTAAAAACGGACAGAGAGAGGCAAGTAGATAACAATACGTTAGTTATTCTTTCACCTGATGCTGACCCACATTGGGGAGTTTGAACACGGCAGAGGTCGACTCCAGCACACTGAACCACACTGGATTTAGGAAAGTTCCTTGTCTTGGCGCTCACTCAACCTTCAGTCTTTTCCATAACTCATAGCACAATTCCCCCACTTACCTCACCAATCTCAAAGTTTGCTTTAAAAAATACACTGAGGCAACGGGTACTTTAGGACGTCATTAATGAGGGAATAACTTCACTGCAGTGAGTGTCTCCCACACGTCGTATGTGCCACCTACAGACGAATTCCCAAAGCAGCCTTACTTACATTGTTCACCATGAAACACGGAGAAATCCACTGAGATAAAGAATTCACTGTTCGCCTTTGTTCCGCAGTCTCACTTTAAACTCAGTTGACTGCAATGTGGGGGGAAAAGAGGTGTTGTACCCTCCTCGCTTCACCACTCTCTTATTCTCTTCTCTCTCACTCCCTGTGTATTTCCCACTCACACAAAAACACACACATGCACACTCAGCCACTCCCAACCTTCTGGTTCATTAATCAAAGACAGATTATCAGGAAAGTGACACCTTCATGATTAGAATGTTGCTGGGGAACCTTTTAATATGACTTTAGTTGGAGAGGAGATGCAAATTAGCAGGCTTACTTCGCAGTGCAACAAAGTTGTTATTCAGATGACAATAGTTTGAGGTTGCAGCCATGAGGCAAAAACTAGAACTTGAGTACAAAATATGTACCTTAAATGAGTGCCTTATTTCTGCTTGCATTGACTAAGTTGCATATAATTGCCGAACTAGTTTCTCTTATTTGAGTCAAGTCAATGATTTATGCTACCCATCAATATGTTGGATTCCCCTACTGTATATCACTGTTGGACACTCTTATCTGTCCTCATATATACAGTAAAACTGTCTTTAAATCATGTATTTAACTAGATAACTGATAATAGCCCGCTGATTGTAATAGCATCTCATTCCCTCACTTTAAACATTGAGAATCTCTGCCTCCAGACATCTGTCCAAGAACAAAAAGCTTCTCTTTTAATCTTTTAACGCTAAACAAGCATGAACTCCTGCTGTTGCCTTTATTTTCCATATAAAAGCATACACCAGTTCACCTAAATATTTCATCATAGACGCCTGATAACACTAGGTAACACATCCAAAAGGCCTGCAAAAGGCCTTAAAGAAAAGTGACTGATTTTAAAACATATCTCTTAGGAAATACATGCTTTTTATGTGTGAATGTCTGTGTGTGTATATGGGCATGTGTGTCAAGTGTGCTTCTACCATCAATGCAAAGTTTCCCCTTCAAACCCTTTCCCTGCCGTGCATAAGGTGACATGTTGAAGATGAAGTGACTTTCCTTCTGAGAGATAACGCACAAACGCCCAAATTAATAAATACAAAATAAAACGTTGAAAGACAAAATGGAGCTGTGTGTGAGAGAGAGAGGAAGAGACAGAGACAGAGAGAAGGTGAGTCTGTGGTTGAGCGGTTCAGGAGGGCTGTTAATGTTGAGGTGGCATTAGAGTTAATGCAAATTAAAAAGCGCTGGCTGATCCCTTATGACCCCTCCTATTCACATCGTTAATGCAACCATTTGCTTGGAGCTACTAACCCCCTATAATTCAATTTGTCAAAATGAATGAGAGAGCAGACATTATACACAGCCCGCCCTCCCACACCACCCCACCAAAATAAAACCGAAGAAGGGGCAAGACAAAAAGTGGGGCTACTAAACCGGATCACACGCCTCTCCGTCTTCATGGGTGTGTATTACTTATTTCATCTGTAAATGAAAGTGAGCAATTATTGCAAGGACCCGGAATCATATTATTATGTTGGCCTCGGTCCCCTAGATACTCATCAATCACTCTCAATCGACCTGTCACCGGCAGGCAGAGATCCAGCTGGAGAGGAGGGAAGGAGGGGAGGCTACATCATCATTAATTTGAGGAGTGACCCCCGGGGCTTTGCACATGTCTCAACCCGGGATTCTCCAAGCAAGGCAGCGCGCACCGTCACCGGTGTGTTGGCGGCCCAGTTTGGGACTTTTACTTCGACTGCAGTTTCACAATTTTACCTAACTGAAAAACATGTGAAATGTGAGGGATTAATAGATACATTTTATTTCAATATACCTCTGCGTCGGGGTGGAGAGGTTAAAAACTTGATTCAAAGCACCATTTGAAGCACTCGGGGGACTTATTGCTTAGGTGTGATTGAAGCATTATGTAAATCCAAAAGTATATTGTAGCTTGGTAATTATTAAAAAGAGAATACTACAAATATGTTTTTTATTGACAATTCTATAATTTGTGTGGGCTGCAAAGCATTTCTGTGCCAATTAATATTCTTTACTAATTAATTTAAAATCAATTAGTCCCCCATGTGATTAGCATCAGTGTGGAGGAATGATAAGAATGCGCTTGGAATTAATGCATTCGAACTGATACAAGCCGTTTGCATATTCAGAACACTGATTGCCTGGGAATTGATTGATTTGGACTACAAATGTTGGACTACAAATTAATCTCGAAGACATGTTTTTGAATTACTTCCTTCTATTTTTTTGTCGTCATTCCAAGAAAGAACTGCATATTAAAGTTACAGTCTGGTCATTTTCGAATGGGAAACTTCTGACGTCAGAGTCACCATCGTTTAAAACAACCCACCTCTGCTGCTGACGTCTTTTATAGTACTTTTTTGTACGGAAAAAATATGTATCTGACATCAAAGTGATAATTCTAGGGAAAGAAATAATTAATTCATCTTTTTTTTTAAAGGGAAGAGAGCGCTTAAAGGTTTCTGCCTTTATTTATTTTTTTGCAGTTGAAACGCGTTTGAGTGGGGGGCATTTTCCACAAATTAAACATGCTACTCTGCTTCGCCCTATAAGCATCCAAGCAGCCTGTGCTTACCAATCGATTGGTACAGTCAAACAGAGCTGCAGCCTCTCGCGTTAGAGTGGAGACCTTCAGTCTCGCTTTATTGCTGGATATTGGGGGACCTCTCTACCATGTCATATCCACAATTTGGATATCCCTATTCGTCTGCTCCACAAGTAAGTTCAGTTTAACCTTTGTTGAATGTATTTGCATGTTCTACTTTTGACAATCCAGCGATTGATATTCTCATCGATTTACGCATGATCTCTTCACGCATTTTGGCCAAGAATCAGAGAAGCTGCCACAGTGCTTTACGTGTCGGAAAGGTATTGCGTTACATGTACCTGTGTTCCTGCAGCGATAGAAAAAAAACATGGGTTTAGAGGGAGAAACCAAGAAGACCCCCAACATCCCGTTTCCTGATTTCTGCCAGATAAAAGCCACTCGGTAATGTCAACCATATGTTTATCTGCGCTGGAACACACATGCCCACTTGTTCTGCGCACGCTGTGTGTGTTTTGCACCGCAAACCCAGATGTTGTTTTGTTTTGGCATTGAGCCACAAACAATCGTTTAGCTTCACTCTGGGTTTTACCAGCCGTTGGAGGTAAAATATGTTGTACGTATTTGTAACGCCTTGGATAAAAGCTGACAGACGGCGCGTTTTGGACACGTTTTACGCGCAGATTACCACAGGAATACGACTCACCATTCATCACCCAGTATCAGTGTTTTACAAGCATTATTACTAGTTTTTTGAAGATTTACATTCTGTGGGGAAACGATGCGAATACGGTTAAGTTCACCTCGGTATTGAAAAAAAAATGATTCTTAGGTCAAGTTTAATTTTACTGTCAGAAAACTGGCGATTTGGAGCCAGGTAGAATCACGACCTTTATTTCACGAGGTAAAAGTTATTAACTAAGTTGGAAATGAAGGTACAACACATGAACATGTTTCACTGCAGAATGACATAAGGAATGTTTATAACTACAACGTTTTAAAAGATTATCCCTCGGTCCCCGCCCAGTTCCTGATGACAACCAACTCTCTGACCACTTGCTGCGAGTCCACCGGCAGATCCATAGCCGACTCCGGAGTGGCGGCGGCGGCGGCGGCCGGGCAGACACCGGTCTACTGTCCCGTGTACGAGAGCCGGCTGCTTGCCACGGCGAGGCATGAACTCAACTCAGCCGCCGCGCTGGGCGTTTACGGGAGTCCCTACACCGGGGGTCAAGGCTACGGGAATTACGTTACGTACGGCACCGACGCCTCGGCATTCTACTCGCTGGTAAGCCAGTCAGTCCCCTGGTCCTTCTTGGCATTGATTGATGGAGCCACAGAGTGCTGAGACTCATATAGGCTTCTGCTCTCTTTTATGCTGCGCTAAAAAAACAACGGCCTTATACTTTATGTGATTTTACCCAATACCATCATTTGGGATCAACTCTTCTCTAAAAATTGTAGTAAAAGTACTTCTCAGCCAGGCAGTTTCGGCTGACTTTATTATGTGAGAATTTTAATAAACAAGTCCTTTATCACATGAAAAAAAGGCAGAAAAAAAGTTGGTTTTTAATTGGAATGTTTATAAGCAGACTTGCGTTAAAGATAGTGAACATATCAACATTTTAAGGGAATTCTCAACGGTTTTAGAACATCCCCCCCAAAGAATAGTGTTTACAATGGTGCAAAACATGGATTTATTTGGGCAGACCCCCTCTGAACAAGCTGATAAACTAATCTTCCTGAAGATTCACTTTTTTAAACGTCATAATATTGTCTATATGTCATGTTACATGCCACTCTTCAACAGCCCAAATGAATTATATTTGTTCGTCAGGATAATGCCAACTCATTCAATGCAAAATAATTATTAGCGTCATCTTTAAACTCTTTGCCTTTGTGTATGATATCAGGGGGCGTTTGATGCTAAAGATCCCACAGCTTCTGCGCATGCGGGAATAACCCAGGCAACAGCCTACTATCCTTATGACCCTACCTTGGGACAGTACCAGTATGACAGGTATGTTTTCTCTGTTACAATGTGACTTCTGTTTATTCCATAATGCAAGTCCCTTGATCGTCAATAAAGTCTCTACCCAAGTGTAATTTGACCAAATGCCTCATGATTGACATGAAAGCCTGTCTTGATGTGTGCTGCTAAGCCCAGTTAGGCTTTGAAGCTCATGTTAACAGGCAGAGCAGTGTGATCGTGGCTAACTCTCAGATTGTACATATAGTGTAGAGTGAATTTCTTGAGCGTTAAATCAATCATCCCTGAGAGGTCGAGGACATTCTCATCACATCACGCTGGGTTCGGCACCTTCATCTCGTGACGCAATTCTTTTCTTATTGACGGGGTGTGCTTCACACAAGACAGGCTTTTCCAGCATAGTGAAGCGCGCACCTGCCATTTGAAAGTTATTTTCAATAATCACAAGACATCCAAATTATGTCTGCGAGCCAGCAGACCTAATTGATTCAGCAACTTTAAAAATCCAAGCCCTGACTGAAGACACACTTTATGATTGTCCAAGTGTCATGTTGATTAGCTTTATAGCAGAATGGGAGTAATAGAAGCCGACTTTTCTTTTTTTTTTTTTACCAATAACTAAGTAAATTGTATGAAGTGCGAAAGATGTCAGGAGCTGTGCTAATGAGTTGACATGCGGCAAAATGTTTAAAAGTCTGTGACAAAACAGAGTGAGATAGTGAAACATGCAGGCCTGCAGCACTACCACTCAGTCTGCGCCCGCCTTTTACCTGAGGGCTCATCATTACACTCAATAAAGCAATTTTACAGTCTATTTTATCTGCGAGGAAACAACTGAGGGCAAGGCAAGGTGCAGCGCTCCTCTCCTTTTGATTCCCTTAGCAGTGCTTGACCTGCACTAAGCTATACGGAGCAATAAAGGCATCATAAAAGCCTCCCCTGAGAGGACTTTTACAGCTCACTGCTGACTGAAAATCAACACTCTGCATTTTAAATGCGTCTATGGTGGATATTTGTGGGAGGAGAAGGAGTACCCTAAGAAGGATGAGCAGATGTATACCAGAGAGACAGATACTTTGATTGGGTTTCAAGAAAAGTGCTCTGTATTTGGACTGCATTCTGCATACTGGTCCTTTAATGCTTACATTTTTTAAATCCTGTAAGATAATACCCTGACAATGTCAAGTTTAAAGTTCCCCAAGGGATGTATAATACATACTGGTGTGCTCCTTAGCACCACCTACTTTTCTGAATCTTTTAAGTGACTTGTTTTAATAGGTCTACTTTGGATTTTCAGACCTTGAAGTACTTATAGGGATATATGTATACATGTGATGTGTTTAAGAGCGGGAACGTCAAGCTTATTAAAAAATATTTTCATAATTTCTAGATTCCAAGAAGCAGATGGCTCTGTCGTGGTTTTCAGAAAACAAACTGCCAGGGTAACACATTAGAAATTGTATCGCATGATCATAATCATAATTATTACCTTTGCGGTTGTGTTCTCCTCACTAACAGATATGGTTCCATGGATGGGGGAACAAGGCGGAAGAATGCCACTCGGGAGACAACCAGCACACTTAAGGCCTGGCTGCAGGAACACAGGAAGAACCCGTACCCGACTAAAGGTGAAAAGATCATGCTGGCCATCATCACCAAGATGACTCTGACGCAGGTCTCCACCTGGTTCGCAAACGCCAGGAGGAGGCTCAAGAAGGAGAACAAGATGACATGGCCGCCCAGAAATAAGGGCTCAGAGGAGAAGAGATATGACGAGGATGAAGACGGGTCCCAGGAGGAGCAGATAAAGAGCGAGAACAATGAGGATGGTAAGTGTCACAATGTTGGATTTCCCTTTAGAAAATTAGAAAACGTTAAAGCTTTGTGCTTGATTGTTTAACATGCATCACAGTCTCATAAGCATATTTAGACGTTGATGACGTCTCCTAAAGAATCGTTGTTATGTTGTCAAAGGGCTTGTTAACCTTGAGGGGGTCTTTTGACAACATTCTTAACAGTTTTCTTTCATTTACTTTATCTTGAATTAAAAGTATGTCTACATTGGTATTTTCAGCAACACTTTCTTATCTCATCTCCTTCGGAACGATAAGGATGAATTAAAAAGTACCAAAGAATAAGAACCATGATCACGCAATTATTTAAAGTCCACTGTTCGCTGAATACATTTTTGCTGTTTTTTCTTTTTCATTCAACACACTCTAAGCTGGAAGGATCTTACCAACCTCACACCTTAAATAAAGAGACTATTAGAAAAAGATTATGATGAAATGTTTACATGTAGTAAGGCAATCCTATCGTATTTCATTTAATTTTGTGATATCTAATTTTGACAATAACATGTTTAGTGGGATATTGTTATAATCATTACTGTTCAATAAAATTACTGTACAATAGGAAATTAAGCTTAATCATTTTAAGTCAAACACTGTATTTTTATGCATTTTCAAAATAAAGCGCATCATCAGTTAGCCACTTATACATGCTCATTATACAAAATCTTTTGAATATTTTTACGTATATGTTTTTTTTGTAAGTTGGATTGTCAATTCACTGTTGATGTCATTGCTGTGTTTAAAGCTCCTTATCAAATAGGACTAAATTGAGGTGTTTGAGGTGAAACTGGTTACACTTATTTTTCATTACCGTACTGCAAACATAAATCCACCTGCATTTTTTCAGGTGTGATTGAAGTCTCTATATTTGATTGAGAGTGACTGTTGAGGAGTGCAATTATCAAAGGCCGTATAACTCCATATCGCGCATTGACATCTCTGTCGTCTCTTCGCTGCCCCCCCCCCCCCCCCACCCCCTCTCCCCTCCCCTCCATCCAGAGACCAGAAGTCGGCCCGATAAAGACCTCCAGTTGAGCGATTTAGACGAATTCGACACGCTGGAGTCCGAGAACTCGGAGTGTGAGCTGAAGCACCGATACCACCTGAACACACACATGACAACGACGGGCGACTGCCCCGCCGAGCACCTGGTCAAGGACTCCTCTCTGAAAATCTCCATCCCGGTTTCTCTGGGAGGGGAGCGGGACTTGAGCAAAAGTTGTCTCAAAACCAACCCGGAGGATTTCCAGGCGGACAGCAGACAGCAGGCAAAAGCATGTTACAACCAGCAGCAGCAGCATCAAGGGCACCAGCTATTAGACGGCAAGCCTCGGATCTGGTCTTTGGCACAAACTGCAACGTCCCTGAACCAGACCGAGTACCCGTCCTGTATGCTGAGGTGCCAGCCGCCGCCGCCCTCCTCCCTCACCCCGTCCCCCGCCGCTACCTCACCCGTGACCGGCCTGGACAACAGGCAGGACTCGCCGGTCACCACCCTGCGGAACTGGGTGGACGGAGTTTTCCACGACCCGTTGTTCAGGCACAGCACTTTGAGCCAGGCTCTGAACAACACCACCGTCTCTTGGACCACAAACCCCAAAGGCGCCATTCTGGAGGCTGAACGGGGCGCGGCGGCCTTGCAGCAGCACCAAGACTCCGCCAAAGACAGTGCCATGAGTTTCCCCAAAACTATCAACAAACTTTTCTGCTCTTAACAAAACCAAATGACCATTTAATTGCCACAAGAGACAGAGACGTTGTGACTGACTGAAAGTGGGATAGAAAAGCCTATTTCGTGTCAATGATTCCCCGACGGTTTTTATTCGTTTTTAAAAGCAATGGTATAAACTGTGGTCTTGGCGTTACACGAGTGAAATCTCCGGATCGGTTTGGCTTAATTTGATTTACCGCACGCACAACACGTATCGAAATGTATAACTAAAAGTTTACATCTTGGGGGAAAAAAAGGCCTAAAGTTTACATAATGTTTCTTTTTGTTTGTTTTTTATTTACTATGCGCATGCAAATGTAATTGATTATTATTTAGGTCTCAACAGTTGAGTATCACTGTTAAAAAAAAGAAGAAGTCTCACAAATGCACAGCTCTCATAGGAAGCGGAAGAGGGCATCTCAACTTTGTTCACTGAAAATAAAAAGTCGGTTTCTGAGGAGCGCTTTGTTGCGTTGCTGTCCATGGTTCTGAAATGCAGGGACTCACATTCGTTCTGGTACTTTGTCTGTTTGTGCATGATATTTATTTAATCTAAATCTACACGTCCACTGATCACGCTGGACCTGCTGGACGGCTTATCATGCACTTTTAAAAACGCGATCTCCTATTAAATAAAGCAGTTTATTAAGTGCAATTGATTATTAACCCATTACGACAGGCACGATCGAACATCTTCTCCCATGAATATGACAGCGAGAAAATGAGGCAGCTCGACCCACAAGACAGAACAATATCCGCATCTAAGATCTGCCTCATTAATTCCCTCTAAACAGGCTGTAATTGGGATGTTCGCAGTCATATTTCATGTCGGACTATTGATCTCCCCTTTCTTCTCTCTGATAATATTATCGAAACATCTCAACAGGGTCCATGATGCGGCTGTCAAAAGGGTAAGTTATTCGCCATACGTCCATTAATGGGTTCAAAATTGAAGCCTTGCGAAATAATTTGAAGTGAAGAGTTTTCGTTTTGACACTAACCCCTCAATTTCCTAGAGACGGGCTCTGCAAAAAAAAAAAAAAAGCCTGAATGGTTGATTCCTCCACTGAAAAGTGAAGGGGCTTTACGAGGAGCCACTCACATCGTCTACAAGTGAAAAGGGCAAAGGAACTGGAATTAGTTGTTGTAGATAAAAGGGCAAAAAGAAAGGAGTCAAGGGTACTTGACAGTAATGGCGAAAGTGGAGCTCTCGAGGGACTCTGTCTGTCCTGCGAGAGACGGGGAACGGGAGGAAGAGAGGGGGAGACTTCGGTGATGAATTTTAATGGAAAAAGCCCCCCCCCCCCCCCCCCCCCGTTTTTGAAGAAAATGCTACAGTGGACTAAAGGGCTTTTCTATAAATCGGAGTCAACATATATGTTTTTATTTGCTTTTCTTACCACGGACATTCTCTCCTGCAGCATTTATAAAGCGACGTTGGCATTGACCGCCAAATGAAAGCAAACTCGTGCATTTTTAGGGAATAGGTATCTGACAGGTGCATTGCATGGTGATTCCTAATTTCTAAAGGGGTATTTTGTATCGCCATTCACCTTAAAGTTGGCATGTTAATTAGCCTTCATGCAAACATTTTTTTTAATTGTTCATAGCTACCGGTCAAAGGCTCCACAGATGAAAATAACACGTTCAATTAATTTAGCACAAAGAGTGATTTTATTAGACCACTGAACCGAGTGGCTTGGTATTAAAGCGAAAGAGACACGAAGTAAGGCCAAGTAACTTGTGTGTGTGTGTGTGTGTGTGTGGGGGGGGGGGGGGGGGGGGTGGGGGGGGGTCCATGGACAAAGACGTGGCGTGTTGAAGGAGAGAGAGCGCGCGCGCGCGCGAGAGAGAGAGAGAGAGAGAGAGAGAGAGAGAGAGAGAGAGAGAGAGAGAGAGAGAGAGAGAGAGAGAGAGACGCCAGCTATAACACAATCATTCAGCCGTGGCGAATGCGAACACACAGAGGGAGCGAGATGGTAAATTAACAGGGGCTTTTTACATAGAGACCAAATAAAACTGTAATCAGCGACGCGTTACTTTTCATTAAGCCGGGTTGACAGCAACACAGTCAGCCACTCCGACACACGAGCCCGGGCTGAAATAAACTGCTCTTGAACCGGGAGTCATAAGATAATTCCTTAAGCTCCATTAACAACTCTTAGCCGCAGGAAATGGGCTCCCGATGAAAACATCTCCAAATCTAAAAGCTTTATCGACCTGGCAAACCTCAGCTGATGGTTTCCCTCTTTTTTCAACTCCCCTCTGCCTCGCTCTCTCTTTCTCACCCCCCCACCCCCCTTTTCTCTTTTTTCAACTTAAGGGACAGAAACGTCCAACTGAGGTAATAGACTTTGACACAACACATTAAATTGGAAATGAGAAAAGGGAGAATAAAGGGCACACTTAAACGCCTTTTAAACGTTACCAATTAGAGGTTTAAAACTTGAATAAGATGTAGGCCTTTGGCATATGCCTGAGTGATGGGACGTTTAACTGAATACCCTCCCCACTTGGTAAAAACAGCACGTATAAGTGAGCGTAGTCCTCCTCCTGTGAGGTATAGTCCAGGGATTCATAAGCTTTATCTCAATTCGGGAAAGAAATGTCCCCGAGTAATATGCAGCACTATTGTCTCAATATACGTTTGTTATTTTCCCCCAGTGGTTCAAATGATATTCTGAAAGTAATGGAACGCATCCCAAACTTAGTCCCTTCTCTTGAACAAGCGTCCTGTCAAACACTCAGGCTCTGTTTTTAAAAGGAGGGCCCACAAAGCCTGACTGAAACACAGGGCAATCATCAGCACAGAGCTTCCCCAGAGAGAGAGGGAGTCTGGGTCAGGTTAATACTACTGTGACCCTGAGCCATAAATATATTTACACATCATTACACATCAACAAACGCGCAGACAGTGACTTACATTGAAACGCCCGCCACACACGCATCACACTTAATTGAGTATTTAATCTATTCTATTCATTGACTAACATTTATATGGTGAGGAAAGCAGTAATGTGATCAAAGATTAAATGAAAATAAGAAGGCTGACCTCATGCAAAGAGAAATGTTGAGAGACCACACACACACACACACACACACACACATATAAGAAGGCATGTTGCTGTTCTGACCTACGCCTCATTCAAGAATCAATGGAATGGCCTTTCATTGTAATTAAAACACGGCACATTAATATTAGAAAATAGGAATTCACAGTTAAGAAAACCGCCTGTAGGTGTGTAATCATATCATTTCAAAAACATTTATTTTTTTCGGTCAGGATTAAATTACATCTAAATGTCAGTTCATGTGAACGGTTGGCATGGCTGATCTAAGCAAATGAATATATTGATATAACACAGAATAATACACCAAGTAAAGAGGAGTTTGCGCTTCTCAAACAAAGTGAAGTTCATGTTTGGAGTTTTGTGGCTTTGGAATCGTGACATGCTCGGGACAGCTGTCAGGGTAAGGTTAGGAATATTTACCCCTCTACTTTAAAACCTGAAGTGACTCCTCTTATTCTTCCTCCGTGTGGAGATATGGCACGTATGTGTGTGTGTGTGTGTGTGTTTATTGTAGCTGTGCTCAGAGCCCAGCTGCCAAAAAGACATGTCCAGGATGTGCCTTCAGGCCCCAGTGACTGGCCTCTATCAGGCCTCTATCATCGCCTCCCTGCAGCCGCTCCACAGGTCAAGAGGTTTTGGCCTGAGGGGCATCGCTTTTCACCATCTCACGCGTCTCAGTCTGACTGGACTTGTGTTTGTGTTCCGACGGAAAATGCATTGCCCAGCAATAACTTTTGTTTTACATCATAAACGTCTACTTTCATGGATACAAATAAAACAGAATATTCTAATCTTGTTCTCAATATAGCTTCTGAAAGTGCTTACAAACATGTCCAGTTGCATTTGTTTATTTGGCTTACTTGATCCCCAAAACTATATTTACTACCAACTGCAGTACCCAAAGGTGGTCCGGTAATCTTACAGCCTCTTTAAGTCAGAGCAAAGGCCAAGAGGGTCTAATCATGGGTCACCACATCACACTTCAACTCTGCTCGACAACTAAGACCAATTTAAACTCACCAACAAACAGCTTAGATTCAGGCATGTGACTAACTTGCTGTCTGGTTATCATGAGGCTGAATTGGGATTTGTATTAGATGCACTTATAGCCTGGTACAATCAGTTTGTGAGATATCTGACATTACAAAACTCTTGGAGAGATCTTCTCAAGGATTTTATAATCTCTGTTGAAAATCATTGTTTGATTGAAACTTTGCAGTAAATAATTGGCTGTGGGAATGTAATATATATTTTTTTAGTTTGATTATTGTCTTAGTCTGAATCTTTGAACAAACACCTGTGAAAGTTTGTTGGATTTTGGCACTGTACACTGTTGCCCTTATTTGATTACGCATATGCGTAAATCTGATGATATTCTGGATTTAATTTAATTTGATTTTTTAGGAGCATTTGACGTGAACCCATATGGATGCAGCTATACTGCTGAGTGAAATCTTGATGACCCAAGAGTTACTTGGGGATCGCATTTATGTTTACTGTCATAGTCACACACAGAGTTTCTGGGAGACTCGCAGTGTGCAGATTAATAAATTCTCCCCCAACAGTAATAATACTGTTTACTGTGAGTACATTGGAAAGAGAAGCATCTGGGCAATTTCACTAAATTACATAGTGAGCAGCTTTAGCTAAAAAGAAGTACTGTGGGTATAGTTACACACAAAAAGAAAAACATGCATTGAACCTGTTGTTCTTTTTTACAAGAGTCCCACTAAAGCCATGTAGAGGTAATTGCTAAAGGTCAAAAGAGACTGTGTTTTACCAACACATTTGTGTTTATCATTCAGGACAGATCAATACAATATTGTTGTAAAGAACAAAAGCCAGGGGGAGACTTAACACTGACCTTTGCTTCCATTTTCCATTGTGTTCGGGAGTTTCAGCAAAACATACAAATGAGGTCCTCGAGTTTTACTGGAAGTAAAAGGTTTCTTGTATTGTTCTGTTTTTTTGTAAATTGAATTTCCTAAAAATTTGGAGAAACCTGACGTAGCGGTTCTATGGATCATATCAACCTCATTTTTGACAGCGCACTTGTCACAGTAAACACGTGCAGCACATTTGAATTCATAGCAATGGACATTTCCTTTCAATATGATAAGCAACTTCTTTTTACAGAATTCACATTTATTTTATTTTACGGAGAAATTTGCAGACGCCATGGAAAATTGCCTTCATATACGTTAAGAGCAGCAGGAAAAAGGGTTTGAAAAACATGTACGAGTGATTGGTAGTACTACTGCTAGTAAAGCACCTGCAGCCTAAGCCCTTAATGATGGTCAACGCGCTCTCTTACTGAAGCTTGGTTGGGGCCAGTGGCGGCTGGTGGAAAATGTTCTATGTAGGGTCATCCAACCAACTTCAGGAAACATCCCAGTCTGATTTAATGCAAAACAATTAAGGTCAATCAATGAAAATCAATATTATTATAAACCGGCACTACTTTTTTTGACCTGTGACGTAATCTAAAACACATTTAGCGTCACAATACAGTGTAGTTGCAGTGTGCCGAGTTGCCCAAGCAAGCATTTGGGATTAATGTTTACACAAAGAAAACGTTGAAACCGAAGACAATTGAGGGGTTACATGTTTACCTCTCTGTCAGGTAATTCGGTCGGAGCCCGAGCCTGATTTCCTTGGAGAAACAAAAAAATAAAAGAATTGCGCTCACGTTTAAATTTTTTCCCTGCTTTTATGTCAAACAATGGGGCAGCTTGTTGGTCCGCTTGCCAATTAGTTTTGCAGTAAATTATCTGCGGTCTTATATCTGTCTTGTTTGCATCTGAAGTTTTTTTTTCTTCCTTTAAGTGCTGCTGTGACCTTTTGAGTCTCATTATAAGGAAAACTTTCTTCCATTATCTGAAAATGGTGTGTATGTGTCGTCTGACTCAGTGTAATGCAGAAAGCGTTGTTTTCAATGAAGAATGTTAAAGGTGGTATGAAAGCCAGTATTCCCGGAAGCAAAGTTCTTTCTACTATACAACAGAGGTAAATACACAATAGCTTCCGGCCCAATTAGAAGATAGGATGATGTAAAAATATTGTATGAAAACAAGCGTATATTTGTTGTCGTATATGGAATCTAGCACTGCTCATGCTGTTACTTTTATGAAAATATAAAATAAGAAGAACCTGCATTTGATAAAGTATGTGGTATACTTGAAGGTGTTTTGCAGCAGCGAGAATAAAAGCAGCGAGGTTCCAAAATAGCACCGTTAACAAGTCCCGCAGAGAGGAGAAAAGAGACACCTTTGCAGGCCCGGTGCTCCTGGGCTACAACATGTAGTGTGACGACTCAGTAACTCCAACAGGTCGACTTTAGACCACTTGGAGAGTTTTGAGAGACAGCCGGACCAACTGCGAGGATGTGCTCTGTGAGCCAGGTGAGTCTCCGTCTGCCACGCGTCTCAATCAACCCTAATGTCCACTTCCTAGCTTTCTCTGTCTTAAGCCTTTTCTTTCTATCTCTGCCTCTCCTCCGGTGGACGAAGGGGGGGATTCATTTTCCCTCCAAATTATGATGAGTCAGCCAAGCGATGTGCTCCCAACCCTTTTTTTTCTTCCAGAAATAACTGTTCAACTCAACCTACAAGCTGTACTTTCTCTTGACAATCTAGAGGGAGAAAGGGAGAGACAGCTTCTTTGTTCAAAGGCTTGTAGCTGCACTGGACTGGTTGTGACTGAGTTTACAGTGTCCACAGGCTGTCAGGCTAACTGGGACTTCACGATGGACAAGGCTCTTGGTTCGCCATTCTCTGGAACATTTTGCAATGTCTGTTTTTGTACTCTGTTTGACAGGTGACACTTACCCACTTCAACTTTACGCCACAACGAGAAAGCATCGGTTCCATATGACTACTGCGTGCAATGAGGTCCATGACAAACATTTATTCTCTTGTAAAGACTTTAGGTGTGTCAATGCTGTTGGTCGTAATAGTCATGAAAAACATTTGAATGGTCATTATCTACTGTTCTGTTGTACACAGTAATTGTTCTAGGGCTAACTCACACTTACTTTGATGTAAAAAATACAAATTTCTGATGTTTCTGTTTGAATTTGCACCTTCTATAATCAATAACAAGGAACTATGCTCAAAGGAGCCACATCCCCCGCAACAGGCCAACCGCGTAGGCCGGTGACATTGTCATTGGCCGAGGACGCCGTTAACCGCTGAAAATTCAAACTTTCCACCTGAAAAGTGTAGAACTTGTTGGCTTGAAACATTCAGTTTTATTTAAAACAGAAGTTATTCATTGATAAGACATGCATTACTTTGACACAGTATTTGATTTCATTTGAATAGCCATATTCATTTCTAAAACTAAATCATTTTTGATGTTTTTTGTTTTTTCACGCATAGAAATTACAGTTGGTGTGCTTGTTCGAACTCTTTCTTGCTAAAAGAGGTCAACTTTCCCGACTTCGAACTACGACTAAGACGATTCGTAAACTCAAGCATGGAGAGACTGCAGTTGGGAGTCCGTCCGTGTGTCTGGGTGGGGGCTGCTCAGGTTGTTCCCTGCAGAAGCAGTGTGTGGGACGGCTACAGTGGCTGCGGCTGACTGACCTGCCTGCTCATTAAGGCACCGGCGAGCCCACTTGGCCTGCTGCTGTAATGGGAGCCTGTACTGTGTCAGAAACACTTATTTGCTCCACAGCCATCACAGAACATTAACATTCACGACAGCCCGTCAAATGGGAGCGGGGTGAAGGAGGGGGGAAGGGGGGGGGCGCTCAGAAGGGTGGTGTCTGAGAGGGTCTGCTCACTGCCCCGGCCCAGCTACACACACACACACATACAGACACACAGGCCCTTTCACACACTTGCGGCACATGCAGGCTCTTTGATAATATATATGAACACATATGCACACACACACACACACACACATATACGCAAACATGTACTTAGACATTTCAATTATTTTAACATCCCCTTTCTGAGATCACGTGCTCTCTACTTCACACATTCACACACACGCTCACATACGCACCCTGCGTTCCCTCACACACTCTCGGAAACATGCAATCAGCCCTCTAAGGAAAGGTCACATTTGCAATGCAGGTGAGTCAAACAGAAGGCAGCCAGGTAATTGGCTGACGGGACGTGGACGCTAATACCTCGGCTCTGGAAGATAATGTGATGGATGGGAAATGCTTGGCATCAGGGTAATTAGATGTGTTTGGAGGAGACTAGACCAGGCCAGGGCCTCCACTTAGGGTGAGTGGAAATAAAGAGGGTGGAAAAAGTGGGGGTGCAGTGAAACAGAGACGGGTGAGGTTCAGCAGCAAGGGTCACACGAGGCCCCCACTGAATTTAAAAGGATCAGGACACGAGCACAAATAGAGAGCGGAAGAAAAACATCATGCTAGGGAGATTTAAGAGAATGTTGTGGACTTGATTTTCAATCCTTGACCCAGGAATCGGCTCCAAATGAAATTAAGCAGCACAGCAGGGGACATTTTGGCAAGGTTTAACATGTTATATATCAAACAAGTGTTTTGCTGGCACCCGGGAAGCAGGGCCCAATCAGAGTGGGCTTTTTTCCCCTCTGCCTATTTTTTGTACATTTATTTGAGATGAAGAGAGGAAGGTTGCATGGCTGCAAGACATCTCAAAGGGGCATATTGTAAACAGTTCTATCGGAAACTTATTAATGGATAAAGCATAGAAAATGAATTTATTTTAGTTAGAGTAGAATAACGTAAGTGGAATGATCAAGGAAATGGAGAGAGAAAGGAGGGGAAAAGATGAGTGCAAAGCGTTCTAATTGAAGTGGGCCAGCTGTGGTGGGGTGAAACCCTTTAAGACACATGCATTATTTACATAGTGTGTGTAGCTGTGTAGGCCTGTGTGTTCATGTGTCTGTGTGAGACACCCTGTCTGCATCGCACCTCCTTTGGAGAGGGGAATATATTCTATCACAGGGCATCCAAGTGGAAACAAGGACTCAGCCGTTCTCCATATGTACACAGTCGGAGAAAGGAGGGCTGAGATGGAAATATTATCATTGACACTCTTCATAAGTAGGGCTGGAGAGGAAGGGATTGCGTGTCTTCTTATTGAATCAAGTCAGAACTTCATCGGAAACGCCAAAAAACAGAGATAAAAACAAAATACTAACAATATTATTATATCGCTGTTATATTATATGGTCAAATACATTTACAAGTATGTTTTGCAGAAATAAATTCGGAAAAATATGTATATATATAGATTACCTAGTTCTTCAGTCATCTCCTCTTTTCTTTCTTCTGTACACCTCTTTGCTCGTCCCTTTTACTCTCTTCTCTTCTCCTCTACTCTAATCACCCCTCCTTTCCTGTCCCCTCCACTCCCCTCCCTCCCTCCCTATCCTCGCCTCTCTCATTCAACAGGGTTTTTGCTTCTGTGTGCAAATAAGATTAGTTGGTTGTATTTTCTCAGGTCTCTGCATTGAAACAGTAAGCCTGGCTGTGTATATAATTAGAGAGAGATTATGGCAAGGCCAATGCCAACGGCCACGGCCAACTGACATTTTGTGTGTGCATGTGTGTATGTGAGGGTGAACTGGCTGCCGTTGTTGTGCAGTGGCCTTTCCATAATCTCTGTGTAATGGTGTGCATGTGTGTGTGCATCTGTGTGTGTGTGTGTGTGTGTGTGTGTGTGTGTGTGTGTGTGTGTGTGTGTGTGTGTGTGTGTGTGTATGTGTGCAGGACCACAGGTGATGTTTGAAGTGCACCAGAGCCAGGACCTCAGAAAACCAAGTGCTGACAACGTGGTGTCTCTGAACATGTGTGAAACAGAAACAAGTAGTAGAATGATATCCAAACACATTACACGGCATGAATTCAAGGCTTATTAAGCGTCCGTTAACGCAGAAGAAATGTTTTAATTTGCTTGTCAGTGCTCACCCTTTGTTACTCTCAGTGTAAACATGCACCCCTGTGAACTTGGCAGATGTCTGTAGCCAGTATCTATCCTCCTGATGGCCCGAGTGTTTGACTTTGACACCATCGATATCCTGTTTACTCAGTCTGCATAGAAATAATCACTTCAGTCAATGTGGGAGAGTTTGCAGGATTTATAGGTTTGTAGGTCAGAACACACTGCCTAGTGGGATGTTTCTCATATTGCGCCACATCATCAGGCGCAACGTCAGAAATGATGGCGATATAGCAGAAAGCTGCGATTGCAGTGAAAAATTGTCAAAACCTGAACCAAATACATGTTATCATCATATATATTTATGTAAATGTGGTATTAACGATTCTGCAACTGTATCACTTCCTTTTGTCATTTAAAGGAATTTTAGAGACATACATACAAAAATATATGACACCCATCTTGTTTAGCAATAGTTAAAGGGCAAAAATCTATATCAGTAATTAATGAAAACTATATTGTTTATTTTCTGAAAATGTATTCATGATTTTGTGAATGTAGCTCAATCTACATGTTACATAAAGTAAGTAATGGGCCACTCCCAACTCGTGCGTGTAGGAGCTTTTGGTCATGACACCCAACGGCATTAAGGTTTAAATTTAAAAAGATGGATCAGAAAAACCTTTTCACTCATTACAACAGCAACATATTTAAGACAATGCCCTCTCTTCCCTCCTCGTTTTCCATCTGCTTCCCATCACTCCACGTTGCTTGAAAGTTACTAAATAATAGAGGAATTACGGGTATTTTATTCAGCCTTTTTTCACGCACAGTTTCACACAAATTCACGCTGAGAGCGCTTTTCTAACTGACTGAAGAATCTTGGAAGTGGTTTGGTGCTGCCTCTCCTAATAGCTGCCTAAGAGCTCCCCACTCACACCTTTCGCAATTAGTTTTCATTGAATGCTATTGATTTTCACCCCCTTTCAATTACATACACAAAAGTCAACCACATAGATGTTTGTAATCATTAGGAGCTACTCTTTGTGTCTTCTCCAATACTAATTATGCCTTGCTGCCGCACCCTTGGATCAAAGAAAAAATGAAAAAAAACAAGAGGAAATAAAATTGAATCACTACATGCACCAGTGGACATCTGGTCCTGCCGTGTGTGTGTGTGTGTGTGTGTGTGTGTGTGTGTGTGTGTGTGTGTGTGTGTGTGTGTGTGTGAGACAGTGAGTGTCTGAGCTCATAGCTATCCTGCCACCATGAAGCCTATGGAGAATACACCTAATAAAATAAATATGACTTTGATAAAAAAAAGGGGGAAATGTTTGTCCCTTGGCCACTGCCTCTCACAGAGAGCTTTGTATTGCATGAGGCCTGACATTTCTCCTGCATTGTCAAAGCAACGTTCCCAAATATGTTTTTGTTCTTCAATTTGAAGTAAATCTTTAGAATTGGAGATTTATGTCGACCTTAAAAGATGGATCAGAACAACATTTTTACTCAAAGATGAAAAAGGACAGGAAAGGAAAAAGAAGACAGAATTTATTTTGGAAACGCCATAGAATTATCTAAAGTAATCTATTGTAGAATACCAGATGGATCTACAACTCTATTTGTTCATGTTCAATGACATAAATGTTACTCAAAATAGAAGACATTTTACATTTTGTCCCAACTGTACTCTGTGAATATACGTGTCCCTTCCCCTTGCCCATGTGGTTGCATATTAGAGAAAGGTTGCACAGGTCTCGTTGTTTGAACTAACCTCTGTCCTATATTTACGCTTCCTCTAAACTGGAATGCCATGCATATGTACAGAACAGATTTGGCTATCATCTCTGCGCTGAATCACTATGCCCTCCCCGCATGGCAGCGGTTCAATGATAACTCTGAACTATGACAGCGCTGATTTTGTATTACAGTCTTCAAGCTTTGATCCTCCGGAATCAAAACTATCCAAATCTATTTTCTTATTTGCTCGATTTGGCAAATAATATCAACACCATTCTGACAGCTTGTGTAATGTGTTTTGCTACAACGGGTGAAAAAAATTCATGACGAGAGACGAAAAGTCCAAGTGTCTCCTGACAGACTTCACCCGTCACTTCAATAGTCAAGGACTACAGCTGGCACACGTGAAGAGGAGCTCAAACAGACAAAATGAAAAGAGCTAATTGACAGATATTGAATTGAAATACCAGTTAATTGATACGAAATTCTTGATTTTCACTGTGCATGTGAAAGGTGTCCTCTACTAAAATATAAGATTACGGCACCCAAGAATACCTATTTCAATACCCAAAGCTTTATTAGCACTCACATACTTTGATTTCATCACGTTGTTATCACTAAAGGTTGCCATTTAATAAGTTTCTCTTTTGATAGCTAATTAAAATAGCTTGTTTGACAGGTGCATGGGTGTGTCACAGGAATGGGTCTAATATACCAAAATGGATTCATGGGAAAAGTGTTATCGGTCGGATCAAAGTCAGAGAATTATCCTCTAATTATGATGAGGATCAAGATGGGTGTCTCACTCTCTCTTTTCCTAATGCCCCCCTTGTTCTCCCCATTCTTCCCACTCTGCCATCCATCACAAAGTGTTCCTTTGATAATTACATGCCGAAATGACTTAAGACTCCCCCCGCTATGGTGTTGGAATTACAGCCTGAATGACATGCCAACTTACCGTAAGGACTTTTTAACAAGGTAAGTCAGGAGCACTCCATGCAGTCACTCACTCTTTTGCACAATAATTTGGCAACACCTAATTACGGTCTTTCATAATCCCCTGACTTGTTATTTTGACTACAACAAGTTCACTGTGAAAGCCGCCGTGGCAGTCTGCCATCTCCCTTCTTCTCTCTCCCTCTCTATCACTCTGTTTTTCTGTGTGTGTGTGTGTGTGTGTGGGTGTGGGTGTGCCTCTGTGCGCGTCATTGTGCTTACATGCGAGCAAAAAGTATGGTAGAGACGGTCTGCCACTCGGTGAAACAGATAATTAACTGATGTACAGTGGAGTGAGGATTTATTTATTTATTTCACCAGATTCAGTGGGTAGAGGATCCGGCCTTTGTGTATGTCAGGAGATGGAAATGAGACTTCAGGGGAGGGGGGGGCAGAGAGAAACTACAATGTTGTCAGGCCAAAAACCAAGTCACAAAGTCTCTAGTGAGTTCTTCAATGAGATGTTTGAGCAAGTGTGTGTGTGTGTGTGTGTGTGTGTGTGTGTGTGTGTGTGTGTGTGTGTGTGTGTGTGTGTGTGTGTGTGTGTGTGTGGCAGCAAACCCCCCAGAACAAGCCAGCAGAGCCTGAACGTTTGGCACTTGCAGTTTATGTGTTAAATGTGGGCATGGTTGTCAGCGTGTATAAAGGCGCGTTGAACTTGGTTAGCATGTCCCATGGACACCTGCACACTTTGTATACTTTTACACAGCAATGTCTGAGTTATGGACGCATCACACATAGACACACACTTGCCTGTCTTGTGTTCACATATACTTTTTGTCATCTAGTTACAGGGTCTGGCTTAAGCTGAAGAGCTTACACAACACAAAGGTGTTATTCTGTTTTAAAACCCGTAAAGTTATTGTATATTGTCCACACTGTGTTTTTATAATGAACAAGATATTATGAAGTGTTTGAATACTAATGTAGTGTATATTTAAACTGCTGTATTATAATAACGCTTTCTGATAAAAAAAAAAAATACAGGATCTTTTAGTCATCTCTGTACAATTTTCCTTATTGGTATTGCTGGAAATGATAAATTGCAAGCTTTTGAATGCACTTGAGCTTCCCAGCAGCTGTTAAAGAGGAAACTATTCCGCCAAACTCACACCGACTGAGTATGTCATCAAAGTATTTCACAAAAGACAATGCTATTTATTTCCCCGAACCGCATATTTTATTCATTTGCATGTCTTCAGCAATTATTATCAACCATAAAGCCACAAAGATTGACCGGACGTGGAGAAAGGTGCAAATGGGCTTGAACTACATTCTTCACTTTCAGCCCGTTGCTGTTTTTACTTGATACTGTTACCAAATAGCGACAGGCAACAAACTATATATCATTGTCTTCCTCTCATACATATACGTGTGTGTATGTACACGCTTCAGAGCACTGCCAGGCTTTGCATTATCCTTTATAGAATGGAGCACTGGTGTCATATCAATATTACTTATTATTACATTTTTTGTAAATTGGCTTTGCAAATTAAAAAATGAAATGAGTTCACCATAGCATATCTTTAAGTGTAAAATATATGTTGGAAATTACTGTATTTTTCATAAAATGTATAGTTACAGCTGCAGACAAAGACATTCATTTGCATTGTTTTGTCTAATCATGATTATAATGAGGATATTGGCTTTTAAATTTGGATTTGAGAATATAAATCTTAATTTGTCCTTCATTTTGACCTATCAAATAAGACTGGAGCTATTCCTGATTTTGAGCATGTTATCATCGGTGCCTTGTTTGGAGGTATAAGGCTAGATTTTAGGAGGTTGAGCTAAGGTAACATTTCAGGAACATGTGGTTGGATCCATTCCTTATGCACATTGATGTTTGATACTGTCACTTTTTAGTGCTAATTTTTCATTTATTCATTGTGATTATCAATGGTTCTAGCAACATCTGGCAATTCCTGCCAATTTTATGTAGCAAGTGGACTCTCTGTGAGGTTGACAGCTCTGACGTTTACTGACCTGTGTAGTGTTTCAAACCATGAAGGTGGTGTACAGGGACGACATTGTTGGCTAGTCAAACAGATTCAGTAAGTTTATACTCAGATACTCATGACACATGAAAAGTCACATCCAGTTTGGAAGAAACACTTGTATTGTGTTAGCTGACCTGCTAGCACTGCTTCATAAAAATACACGGTATTCTTGGTTGTAGTTTTGTTATTTATACTGCTTTACTTTATCTGAAGGTAACCTGCTTTTTTATTGCTAAAAACATGAGGTGTGCGTTTGCTGTAGCAGGTTGAACCACTTAAAGTGAGTCTTAAGTGCTGTGCAAAGTGTTTGGGGTTAGTTAAAGGTTACACTGAGCTTATGCTTTTACCATTTAGGCACTCTTTCATGAGTGCAACAGCGTGAAATCTGAAAACCACATGCAGAAACATACCTCTTTATGCATCACAGTGGCTCCTTAAAAAACCTTCAACAGTTTATTTTTTACATCACGAATAGACAAGATATTCCTCTTTGAACTGCGGTGGTACAGGTAACCAGTTTAGTTTTTTAAACAAAGACATTTTCTTTAGGACAATATGATGAACTAGTATATAACGTGAAAGAAGAAGGCTTTTCTATAGAAAATGTTCGGCTGAATTCACTTAATAAGGCAAGAGAGAGGCTTACGGCTACACAATCTGTATAAACCAGTGTGTAAAGCAACAGTGACCTCTATGGGTTGAACGGGGAAATACAGAATTGGAGGAGAAGATGAAGTTTTAGGACTTCAATTTGCACCCAACAGAAGGTTTCACAACTGATCAAATCAGCTGCTTTAATCAGACTGTGGGAATATCTGTTTATGTGTATAAAGGGAACCTGTAATGTTGCGTGTCTCTTGAAATACATGAAATGAACAGAATGCGTCTCATTGTCAGTCCAGCTCTCTGTCAATCAATGTGTCTTTGTATTTGTGTGTCTGTGCGAGAGAGAGAGGGAGGCAGAGAGAGAGAGAGAGGGAGAGAGAGAGAGAGGGAGAGAGAGTCTGACTGTCAGACTGTCTGTCTGTCACCACTGATACTTGCTGGAGGGGAAACATTCAGATATTTCTGCTTGACCGTACAGCTGCCCAGCCAGAGACAGCCTCTTTTCCTGCTTGGCCCCTCTGCGGACTTCTGTGCGTGTGTGTGTATGTGTGTGTGCATGTGTGTGCGTGTTTGTGTGGAAGTCAGACAAAGCAAGAGTGGCCGGTTGGACAGTGATTTTGGAATCTGTTTCACCCTCAGGTGACTGTCAAGCTGTCAGAAAAGCAGGTTTGTTCCAGCTCGAGATGTACCTCACCATGTTTATATTTGCAGTTATTTTCCCCTTTGAGTGCTAACATCTTGTTGACAACGCTGTACACAGAGAGGCTGGACAGGTAAATAAGTCACACCACTCTCCCTATCTGCAGAACTATTCCAAGTAGCAGGATAGTTTAAATCACATGTGGTTCTTGGAGGTTTTGTGTTTTTAATGTTATTTGTGGTTGCTTTGGGAGCCGTGTTGAATAAGCAACATAGACCTGTTTTCCAACAGTAAAATACTGCTTAAATAACTATTATCCATATCACAGTTCATAGTTCAATAGAGAAACACAACAATCTGAAGATGCACAAAGTTATTTTACACTTCTGAAAGTTATGACAATAATATCATCCAGTTCATTTTTATTCTTTAATCCAGGGAAATATGTTCAGATTGAGGCACGAGACCAAATCACACAGCAGCTTTGTAAGCGTCATGTCCGAAGCATCCATGTGGTTTATCACTCGACAGATAATGAGTCTAGTTTGATGTGGTACACAAGACAATCCACTCCGCTCCATGTCTGCTCTCCCTTGGAGAGTGTGCCCTGCTGCTCATTCCCCGGGTCCCTCTGGCAAAAAGGACAAAGTAAGAGAAGGCCCCTTCCTCACCTGATCACCCATCATGCAGCCGGGACTATATGATAGCTTTCATCTGAGAACACAGCAAAAACAATGACTGCACACAACATTTTGCTATGAATAAAAACAACAAAGACAAAAATTTCAATTTTATTTTTAATGATCCAGCATCGTAATGAATGAAAGCCCAGAGGAACAACGATGGCAGAGGAAGGTGCAACAGACTCGTGTGAAACAAAAAGTTTTTGTTTTTCAAATTTTCAAAGCCTTCCGTGAAGAGTCTCCGGGGGAAACAATCGCCATGACACAGGTCCATTGTATCTGGGCGCTTATGAATATAACAGGCCTAATGTGTCTGTTGTTTGCGGGTTCTGCCTCTCGGTACTCATCGCTTCCCAGAAGATGGGTGATCAAAGATAGAGACAACAGGATGGCGAATAGATATCACACAGAATGTGAGGATTTACATCTGCACTCCTCACAAAACCAGAAGCTTTTACAATGGAGCGCTGATGGGCCCGCAAGGACTTAGCCAGCAGTCTGTGTGTGTGTGTGTGTGTGTGTGTGTGTGTGTGTGTGTGTGTGTGTGTGTGTGTGTCTACAATGTATTTGTGGCCCCATATTGTCTCCTGTTATTATATTTTGTGTGAGAAACACCTATGGGAACTTCAACAGAAAAGCCAATACTAACAATTTCCCACAAAGGACCAAATAGCAAAATGATGCTTCCAAAAAACCTCTTGCATGGTGACACGTGCATTTGCACAATCGTACACAGTCAGATGCAAGCACATATCACAGAGCACGGAGGGGATTACAATACCCCCCACCCCCCCTCAACCAGATTAGACAAGATCAAATTATTTCCCTTCCCTGATGCCAGTTTTCTGCTGTCTAATGCCGGCTTTTCAAACAACACAAGGTTTATTGTGGGCAGCGCATAATACAGCAGATTTCAAATTCCTGTCAAATGCGGTGGGATAGAATGCAGACGCTTTTTTGGTATTCAGCAGGAGGAGGCCCACGCAGGCCACTTACACTGACTGCAGCTAAGCTGTTTATGTCCCCCATTCAGCAGTTACACAGGCCAGCCAGTGTAAACACAACAGTATCTTTTTAATTGTGCTGTTTCAAGCCTCGCTTCTCCGTCGAATTAGAGAGAGTGGACCGCTCTCTGTCTTTCCCCCCAGTCCGGCAGATTAGGGGCCTCGCTCTAAGGAAATGCCGGGGTGGCTCGGTTTGGGTTGTCACCGAATCAGCTTAAACTTTGTCCAGCGTGCATGGCGAAGAGCGATAACAACCAGATGCCTGTTTACGGTGCAGAGATGCAGCGGCGGGGGCCGGCTGGGTTTGAGGCGTGTGCACTTGTCTGTCGGTCCGGCAGACTTTTTTTGGCTTGTTGTCTTCTTATTTGTTAGAAAGACGGAGATCGGGGGGGATGGGCAAAAGAGACTGGGATAGGTACTGTGTGTAGTGCGTGGGAGTGTGATGGGAAGAGCCGTTGAGTGGGTGAACCAGCATGTGATGGAAGGTTTGAATGCAGAGTGAGCAGTAAACACATGGGGGACGAAACAACTCCTGCTTGTTGTGGTGACATTGTTAGACAGTTAACAGTGAGAAGAAAGGTCTCATACAACATAGTCTTTGGCCTGATTCGATCAAAACATTGTTCCACTGTAGAATTACTTCCACAGTGGCCAACTGTTGCCAAACAGC
Source organism: Gasterosteus aculeatus (assembly GCF_964276395.1). Lineage (NCBI taxonomy): Eukaryota > Metazoa > Chordata > Actinopteri > Perciformes > Gasterosteidae > Gasterosteus > Gasterosteus aculeatus. The sequence continues at coordinate 13,070,657 of NC_135707.1, read as the reverse complement.
AATATAATGCCTCGGTTACTTCCTTAGTACTTTCCATGAGCGGTGTCAAGGACTGACTTTTTTCCTCATCCACTTTAGAATAGAATACTATGTACCATAGTGCTTTATTTACTCGGGTACTTATTTACTCAGGTATGGAATAATCATGAACTTGTAAAACCAGTTCACACTTGCACTTTTGCTTCCATGTTAAGTCCGCAGGGCTGTTTTTTTTTTTTGGTGGGAAAATAATAGAACTCAATCTCTAATCACATTTTCAAACTCTAAGTGGCTTTCCACCCTGCTTTCTGGCTTTTTTAAAGGGAACTGTCCTTGACAAACATTCAGTCAGTGCCCCAAACCAGCAGAAGTCTTCATAGGGAAGAGGTTGCTTTGGATCACAAGACGTTGCTGCTCATCTCCTGTTCCATCCTGACAAATGACAATGGTTTACTCATCCCATGACCACGGTTGTTCCTCAACTGTAACAAAGTGATTATTATTTCATCTATGAAGATGAACATCCCCTAAACTTCACAAAGTTATTTGAACCTAACGTACAATATATCCCTGACCTTACCAATGCTTGTTTTGTCCGTGGCAAACCAACTGATATGAGATCAGAAAGTCCTTGTGTGTTGTCGTGGAGAGTATTGACTACCAGCACATTTAGTCATTTGGTTTGGAGAAGTTGCTATTAGAATGTTTTGCTTTACACTCTGGTAAGTTAGTGCAGACACTTTAAATTCAAGTAAAAGACTTAATGGCAAAAGCTAGCAAAGAAAAGGAATTTAATGTTGTTTGTAAGTGTTGTTGTTGTTTTTGAATGAAAAAGTGACAACCCTACGAGGAGCCAAGCATAATCCTTGATAAGATATCAAGGATTATGCTTGGCTCCTCTCAGCCCCTATTCAAGAGTCCTACTCATACTTAAATGTATACAAATAGCATTTGTTTCTGTGTTTCCATTCCAACCATTAAAAACTTGTGATGCATTTTTAATTGTGCCACATGCTTTTGTAGAATGATCAGCTGGAGTTTAATTGGTTAGGACGGGTAGGTTTAAAAATTTAAACATTGTCTTTAAAAAACGGGGGCAGGGATATAACCCTGGCAGTTGAAATGAGGTCCATATACAGCGAAGGAATTAACCTTTTCTGTAGTTGAGAGCTGTGGCGAAGAGACAAGAAAGTCTGTCACCTCACGGCATTCCGGAGAAAAGGGGGAGAGGGGTTGAGTTAAGGAGGAAAGGGAATGAGGAAAGGAGAGAAGGGAGAACCGAAAAAAGGGGGGAAGGGAGGGATGTGAAAGCTCATGAATATTATAATGACCGTCGCTTTAGTTTTCATGCTGTAGCACTTCACAATACGGCCAGGCCATAGAAGTTCCTGACATGTGCAAATAGGCAGGGGGGTGTGTGTGAGTGTATGTGTGTGTGTGTGTGTGTGTGTGTGTGTGAGTGTATTTCTTGCTTCTAATTGAAAAAACAATTTTAAGTTTAAAGACCTTCATGCTCATCATACATTTCGACGTTTTCTAATAAGCCATCAACTTATTTGTGCTTTCATTTTGGATTTTTTCATGTCTGCTCTGTGTGACTTTTCCACGCTGCTGAAGTCCGAGCTTCGCTTCGCTGCACGTTAAATTTCATTTTCTGGAAAACTTCAGGCCACATGTCCCTACCGTTGAGGACAAAGGTGTTGATTATATGCCGTATGTGAGAAAAGAATGAAGGACAAAGAAGTAAAAATTCTTTTGAATTTATTCCAATTGTGAAAATTAGGCGTCTCTGGCTTTCTGTATATTTCAATAAAAGACTTTCATTTTTTGAGGAAGTATCCCTGTCTAACATTTTACGTGATGACCACAAACCTTCAGAACTAATAACCCTAACAATCACCCTCAGTTTAGCTGAGCAGAGTAGGCTATATGCTAACAAGCTAAACTATTGCCAAAATCACACCAATCTCATAACCTATTGCCGTCCACCTGTCAGTCAGACAATGGGAAAGCCTCATGGGGAAAAAGGCCTGTATCTGGTGTAGCAGCTGGATACCCAGACTTCCTTTTCCGTGTATTTTTTACACTCAGTTTATTATCTGTTATGAGACTGTAGTTGGAGTTTAGAAGGGGCTCGTACGACCAGATTGTTCCGCAAGTAACAAGTTTACAAGCTAGTTCAAAACCAATAGCAAGGGAAATCACGGTCAGATGACAACTGCTGGGACTCCACAATGTGTGCAAAAGCCTGCTTGAACATGATAAGTCAATACTTCACAAACTACAAAATCTTGTCTTCTTGCACTCCAAAGATCCTCGCCTGTAACAGCCATGTGAAGATCTCAGCAAACACCTTCCGTTGATCGATTCATCTTTGATTGTTAAATGTCATTGTGAAATGACGGTCGGGAAAGATGTTTTAAAATACATGAATTCAGCGTGAAAAATATTCTACATTCATATTTTCAAAGGCAATGAGAAAATCAGGTTTGAAGAGCACTGAGGTGATGCCTATTAATCCCCTTCTATCCGACAGCAGCGTTGGAAAAGGTAGAATTGTGAAATGACAAGCCCCTAAAAAAAGTGAACAAGCACACTTGAACGATTTCGACTACAGCTCCCCTCAACCATGCCTGTGGTTTTGAAAAGGATGAGAATATGGTGAAATCTGTCTGTCGACTGACGCAAAGCCGAGTGGACAGGCAGGTAATGGGAGGGCGAGGCGGGGAGAGAGAGAGAGAGAGAGAGAGACAGGCGTGGAGCAATCATGAAAATGAATGCAAATGGAGGCCAGAGCAGCCATGGGAGGTCCGGGAGCATGAAGGCGGGTGTACTTAAAAAAGATCTGTTCAAAGAGCACAGGCAGCCTTACCCTCACAAGATACAAATGAATAGGTTTAAAATACTGGACAATTCGGTATAACTATACAAATCTACTTTGGCAGTTTTTAAAAAGAGTTTTCTCATTTTTCCCGGTGAGCTAAAGTGTAATCCTCCATCCGGTTGGTAAATCATTGAATAACACGTTCTGTTATTGACTTTGTGGCGTCGTCCTCAATTGTATGAACAAGTTTTGGACTTATGTGACACTTGACTGGAAGTTTTTGTCGACCCCAAAACTTGGGGAGAAACTTGGGGAGAAACCCCCGAATTTCTTTCCAATTTCTTGTCATTGACTATTTGCAATGTTATCTCGACCCTTGACTTTTTGAGTCAAGGAACCATTTTTTCGCACACAGCACAATATAACTTACGACATGTCTTGGCTCCTTTTGTTGCTATATGTTCATTGAATGCATTCATGTTCCCTCCGTGTCATGTTAAGGTTGGGTTTCCTTGCCTTGCATATTTTCTCCCTGCATCCTGCTTTTTGCCTTCGCCCCTCTATGTCCAGCCACACAGCAACCACCACTTCTTCCAGGTTCCTCTTTCAACATTTTACATCGCAATTGTCCCCAATTACCTTCCCTTTGCTCTTCACTACTCCTGCCCAGACTTTTCTCTTCCCTGTCAGTATAAAACCTTTTGACCTTGACCTTTGCCCTATGAAACAGTACATTGTGACCTCTTTTAAAGTCTCTCCCTCACACATGTCATTGCTGACTCCTAATGTTGAGTTAGAATGATGAGTAAATATTTTTGGGTATTTTGTATTGTCATTATCATTACTACTAAAAAGAAACATATATTTGTGGAAATACACATTTGGACAGACAAAAAGCAATCTTGTAAAGCGCGCCACTTTGATCTTGGCATAACTAAACTGACCTTTGATGCAAATAAACGTTTAGAGAGCGTTTAGAGCCACTTGGATTTTGTTTTGCTTGGGGGTTGTTTTGTGTGCTGCTGTCTACATAAATCTTGGGTTTGAAAATGCAGCATCTGTGGTTGACTCCAGGTTTTGAGTGTTTGGGGACTTTTTGGATAACTTTGAAGAAAGCAGTGGCAGGGGCTCCTAGTGAAGTGAGGGCAGACCTGCATGGATGATTCCTCTGTGTCTTTCCCATTCCCTTATTTGCCCACTTCCCCTGCACTACAGGTTCTGGCCTTCCTGCAGCCTTGAACATCTCAGCTTGTGGTTCTAGATTAATAAGACAGGGAATTAATGAATTTTGGATGAAATCCTCCCAGTTGGGGGCAGGTTTCACCTCATTAAGGCCTGTATTATTGATCAGATTGAAAACCTTCAGTACCTCTGCAACCAAACTGTTGGAACCAGACACCCACCTCCCCCTGCCCCATAAGGAATGCTAATTGCATGGAGCTAAAGGATAGATAGCTAATTGAGCATATTTTCAGACAAATTATCATCATGAAATGACACTAAAACGAATGTCTTTAATATGTATGGGGCCTGTCACGCACAGTTAGCTTGGTAATATTATGGCCAGGTTTCAGAGATCTAAAGAAAAATATACAATGCAGGATTCCAAGTCTCTCTAATTACTGCTGAATAAGGGATGCAAATGTATACTGGAATGAGGCATATGTCCTGCAATGTTGCCATTGTTATCTGTAACAACATCAGTTGCTGTGAGTAGAATTTAAAAAATACATTTGAGGTAAAATTGTTGTGCATGTTCTAAGTTAGTTCATTAAAAAATGAATATGAAAATGTTCAACTGGATGGCAACATTTATTAAATAGTGAATTTCTTTACTTCAATATCATTTTTACCAGGGCTGCGTGTGACAACTGTTCCGCTTCATCACGTGGTTTCATTTAGTTGTTTTCTCGTTTGTGAGTATATTTCTTTTCTCTGTCCCGGCTTTCCATGAAAAATTGAATGGATGCTAAGTGACTAATGCATTTTCTTAGTCATGTGTTGAGACAATGAAAAATTAACAATAGAAATAATTAATTTTGATTGGTGCCTACGGTACTAAAAAACTTGTGTTGTTCCGTCATAAGTAATTCATATCCCATGCAAATTCTCCCTCTCGCTTACATGCAAACTAATGTTGCTTCCATGTTATATAAATTCTGAAAGACTTTTAACTTATGTTCCTGCGTGTTGTGATTACATTATGCCCTCATGCACGTCAGGTTGGCTGCAGATTTTATTTGCTTTTATTTTGAAGTTCCACCCAGTCATCTAATATGCATTTAACCAGAGGTAAACATGCAGCCCAAGCAAGATTTCATTTTGTAACTATTAATTCTTACCTTTCTCTCCGGCATGGCTCATTGTCACACTATCGTAAACATCTCTCCTTTTGTTTTGTTTTCTGCTACTTGGCATGTTGGTACCAGCGCCGCATGCTTAGATTTAACTGTCATTTAAGCTAATGCAGCATCCGGTTCTACTTGTTTACATGATGTAAGCTCGACTACCACCACTGTAGAACCATTAGTGTGTTTGTTTCCTAAAGCGATTCAACAAATAGATCTGATGTTAGTGGGATACCTACTGTACACGCCAAGTGTAACTCAACATCTTTACAAGAACCACAGAGATCCTAATTACATCAAGTCAAAGTGATTAGTTTGTTATTTTACGGAAATCTGGTCATGATTTGAGCTGTACACTGTCCTTTCATGGGGTTTTAATCACTGCTCGGTACAACACTATAATTGGATGACAGACTTGCCGCAGAAGAATTCCACAAGTACTACACTACTTTAGTGTGTGTCACAGTTTTCAAGTGTGGAAAGCTGTCAAATTTTTCAGTCAAATCTATTCACCGTTTTAGTATCGAAACAACAAATTCCACAGCAAAAATCATTACAAAAATAGTTGGGTGTGAATTGATAATCAGTGACTTGGTTAACCCTAATTAACTAATGTCTCCTTTTGCACATAGTCACAAACAAAGGACAACACAAAGAACATATACCGTTAAAACATGTGATTGCAACGTGATAATTACATCCCTGCCTCCACCCAACCAACAGTTACAAGTACGTTTCTTCCTGTAAACACACAAACTCCTCTCTGCCCCTCACAAACCCCTTGTTGTCCCCGCATGGCATCTTGCTGAATGAGTGAATCCATCCTGACAACAAATGGGATATAAGACAAAGAATATGTTTCCCTTCACTCCATGTATTACTAATAGATAGACTGTTGGGTTGCATAGCATAAATACTTTAACCACGTCGCCTCCATTTGTAACTGTGTGGGCCAAACAGATTCAAACAAGAACATATGAAATATAAATTGGCATTTTATAATGGCCCTTTGTGTGTGTGTGTGTGTGTGTGTGTGTGTGTGTGTGTGTGTGTGGGTGTGTGTGTGCACGTGTGTTTTGCATTGTCGTGATGCTCTGCAGGGACTCCAGGGCCCTTGTAGACAAAGTAAATTGAAGAGGAAGAGAGACAAAGCTTTTCTGTGGGGATTTGAGATGGGATGCAGGCTGCTGTAGCAGGTCAATGCAGGGGAAATATATTTAATCCATCAACTTCTCTGGCCTAATTACCCATCAAACATACACACACACACACAGAGACACACACTTCAGATCACAAATAAACAGAATGACTCCTTTAAAACAAAGTGTACATGGTAGAATGTGGTGATACATTGTTAGGAAGCAACATTGTTAGAAAGAAATATAAAGCTAAAAACATAAATACTAACGTCAAACAAAAACATCAAAAACAAAAAGAAATGGTCTAATAAAAGACTTTAGAGAGAAGGCTGCTCGGTGGTATAAAGTGCTTGTTGCTTAGCTGAGGAAATGCACAGAGCACGTTGACAAGATTCAACATGGTTTCTTGGAGCTTGTACTACACTTCTGTTGAACATCATGTCAACGCAGGGATGATACATCAATCTCAGGAAAACACACAGACACACACAAACACACACACAATAGCATCTCTGGCTTGATATTTGTCTTTGTAAAAGGCTGTAGAACATCTTGTCCTTGTAGCACGTGTACAGAGCTAAACTGCTGTGCGACATCTTAAATCAAGAATCCATCATTGTACTGAGTGAAGTACATCTACTCTTGTCTTGTTACAAACCCGAGGCTGCAAACTGAGGCAATTGTGGCTGCATAGATGTCACACATAAACCTGCACACACTCAACGACAACGTTGATGATTGATGCAAATTGATGATTTTTTTTACAATGATACAGGGTCTTTGTTTGAGACATTTGGTTCCTTATAATAAGAAGAAAAGATTTTTGTCGTGAGTCAATATTTAAAGAAACCAACATTGATGTTCTGAGAGGTGACACAAACCTCGGTCAAGGTAAAATACATTTAACATGGTTAGTGAGAATGAGATAACTGAAGACCTCACCATCTCAAAGACTGAATGTTTGAGAACGAGATTTGTGTTGAAAAGATTCATTAATTCAAAATAACATTAAGTAAATTCCAGGGACAGAAACAATCAAGTGAAGGGAAGTAGTAAAGAGTGAGTAATAAATTGCTCAGCAAGGAAGATAAAGAGAAAAGAAAAGGCTGTGGGAGTAGTGTCAAGCCTGTCTATCTATCTCATTTTTACCAGTTCAGATAGCCCTGGCACCCTCTGATTTAGAGATAATCTCCTTAATCTCTCCGTTGTGATAAGTGGACACTGGATCCATCTGCAGTGACTCACTGCTGTCGATGTTTGTCTTCCTGATTGCCTTGTCTGTCACACACATCTATTCACTATCCATCTGCGTAAAGTCCCATATATTAATGTATCACTTATTTTAAGGATGGGCAACCTTAATGCATTAATTAATTAATGGCAACATTTAGAAATATATATATTTAGACAAACTAGGGGGGTGTTGGGAGCCACTGAGCCCTGCAAAGTAGTGGTGACATTTATGTTTGAACTGTACATAGTTACTTTAAAATAAAAAAAGAGATTTGGAGGTGGGCCTCAGACTAATGCAGTATGGGAAAGAAAAAGGTAGGATACTTTCAAATTGATATTTTCCTCTTAAAAATCTTCCAGATGGCAGATTTGATAGACGTTATTTTTAACCTGCACCACTGAAAGAGTGGTTGTTTTCTTTTTTTTACTGCAATTCTCCGAAGGAAATCCAATACGAACATGGACTTCACAGACTAAAAAGCCCCTGCACAGTAAATCCCAGCTGTGTACTAAGTGCTGGACCAGTTCACCTCACTCGAACAGGGACACTTGCTCAACATACATCATTGATAGATTATTGATCGGTAGATACACATTTTATGCTGCCTCCTGACATAAGAAATATGTTTTAAAAATGTTTGCACAAATTAGTGCAATACACTAGTTCTGAAATAATTTGGGAATTATACCATTTAACCGTTTCACAGCACACACATATAGTAGTATATATAAACCAAATTGGTATTGACACTCAGTAATATTGGTGAGTGTCAGTTTTTCAGCATTGACACCTAGTTTCCTCTGCTCCCCCCCCCCCTCTCTATCCCTCTCTCTCTCTCTCTCTCCCACACAGACACACACACACACTAATCCCTGCACACACACACACACACACACACACACACACACACACACACACACACACACAGGTCTGTTTGCGCAACTTGAGGATGGATAGCATCAGATTGAAACACTTAACAGACCAACTCGCTGTCTCAATGTTTCTCCGACTCTTCCTCTCCACCCTGCAGCTGCTGTGAGAGATAGACAGATACTGCTGATGTTCCTACTAATGGATCAAAAGACAAATGGGTCTTTAAAAGGGACTGCTACCCCCCATGGGTGGTGTGTCTTGAGAAGATAATTATATGACATATTCATTGTCTGGTGATTTCTATCTTATGCTATTTTTTATATGAGCCCGGATGAAAATGTATTCTGCAACTACAGCTGTGCAATGTTTCATATTGTACAACGTGTTTTATGATTTTCCGTGGACAGTGATTTTGTCACAGTTGGCTGTCATCTTGAACAGCTAAGAAATATGATGACATTTTGAGATAGGTACAAGTGAAATGTATTATTACAAAAGCAGCTGTACTTTACGGACAGGTTTGGTTAATTATTACTACTACTTTTCTCATGGGTTAAATTCTCATTTTTCAAAGGAAGCACTGAGAGGTAATATGTCTCTTCTTCCTTTCCATCTTGCTCAAGAATGCACACATTAGTCTGTGGTGATGTTGACTGATATAGCCTGCTTTTAGCCCCAAACATCTTATTATCAAACATTGTGTCAGAAATTCTATTCAAGTGGACTCATCAGAGTCTATCCAGTAGAGAGAAGGTCTGGGGTATGCAGACATGGCGTTGTATAATTAAACTGAGAAGTGAAAAGTATTCAAAGTTCCCGTTGGCTGGTTGTGAGTGTAAGACGTATTTACTGTGCCTGTAACTGACTCACCTGATAAGTTGAATTCGTACAATACGGAAACCTCAGTGGTGTTTCATCTGTTTACAGTGGGAAAATGAGAAAGCGTATAGAGAGAGAAAGAGAAGGAATTAAACCATTAGTCAAATGTTATTAATGACCCTCCCATTCGCATATGCTGGATAATTAACCATTCACAGGTGAATGTAACAGATAGGCTCCTTGCTTTCTCTGCAGCAAATCGAATGGACTTTGATAACATCAATGGCATCTCTCCTTTTTTACTGCACTCATTCATTCTGCTCTTTTTTTTCCACCGTGTTGTCTGCAGGATGCTGGTGTGCCTTTGGTTATCAAACTATCGCCAAGATTTGCCCATCTATCGAGGCAAAGAGAACGAAGCAGGGCAGAAAGAAGCAGAGAGGGAAGAGCCTAATTACGTTAGCCTGCTTTACTGTCAGGTCATTAATTAAACCTAGTTATCTTCCGGTGACGCGCGTCCAACAGCCTCCCTCAGCCATATCTTTGTATTATCTACCATAAAAATATTTGGGAATTTTGTGTGTGAAAATAATTCAAGATTTTTGTCTAGGTTGGATATTAAGAAAGGGAATAAAAAAAAACATACCAGCCATGCCCGAGATATTTTTGGAATAATGGAAAAGTCGCTCTCAGCGCATGGGCTTGTGTCTGTGTGTCTCCGTGTGCGTTTCTACACGCACGCGTGTGTTCCAGCTGGATAAATGTGCAAGAATTACTGGCTTCGGCTTCATAAACATTGATGGATCTGGGCAACCTGCAAATGCAGATAAGGCCTGTGGAAAAATCACTGGGGCAGGTTTTTACTTCTTGGCCAATGTATATTTAAAACGAGTATGCTATAGGTTACATTTGCATTACTTATTTCTTTGCCCACATACATCAATGACAAGCAGGGGAAAATGAATAGTCAATAATAGCGTGGCGGTATCCGAACATGCATATTTTACAGCGCCCCCCTATCAAATAGAAAGAGTTAGGTGATATTGAATTCATTTCCTGTAGTGTAACCTCTCTGGCCTGGTTGCTCGGGAGTCTGGTAGATAGAAAACAGCGCAGAGTTTGTAAATAAGGTTGCAAACATGGAGCAACACTGCTTTTTACCTTTATCATGTCTACGAGACTTGGCCTGTATTTTTTTTTAATCCTCGGACAGCTACATCTGGCAAACTACTGGACTTGCAAGCCCTGGGTTTGACAAGTCTAGAAACAGCCTTCAGTATGCTGTGAGTTCTGTGAAAATAGAAAGTTTAGTTTAAATATGTTGAGTGTGTGTTGGCCGATCTTTTGGGTGGGTGTCAACAGAACAAGATTCCTCCAACTCATGAGTTTCCCATACCTTGTTCTTCAGACATCCCATTTAAACATACGCGCCCACATATGTTACAGTCTGTTACTAAGCTTTTAGACACATCCCATAATACCCATCAATTATCTTTGTCCCCGCCCTATGATGACAGTTTATTTTCAGTTGCTTTGAAACAGTAGCACCCTCAGCTGTGCACCGGTCTCTGATCATACAAGAGATGTATTGAGAAAGAAATTGAATGGATAACTGGATATGGATTATAAAAGATGTCGCTCATTCAAAATATGCCATCCAAAGCATTCCAATGTAACTTTAACTCGGCACGGGAGGAAGGAAGAGAGGAGAGTTCAAATAGAGTGTCAGCGGGTAACATGAGCAGGTGTCTTCTGATGTTCACTGGGCAAAGATAATCAAAATCTATATCCAAGTCATTAAACTGTGTATAGATAGTATTTAAAAGAAACAAACAGACCCTATTTAACAGCAAAAAAGTTTTTAAGCGGTCATGAATGAAAGATAATCATAACAACTATTTAAATAAACTTTATTTAACCTCTTCTCCGTGTAACCTTTGTATAATCAATCGGTTTTTTAAATATTTTCATTTACAACTTTGGTGTGCTTTGTGCCCTTTATGACCAGAATGGATTTTAAAGGAATCATCAGTCAGCAGCCCATTCCTACGTCTTCATCGTTAGATGTTTTATCTACTTGACCTGAAGTAGAGTTGTTGTCATTAAGAATTACGGTACAAATGTGATAATGGGAAGCACGTCAATGTAAAAAATGAACAAAACGGGTAACGCTCTATTTTAAGGTTCTTAAATTGGAGTAACAAGCCCTTTATAGGTCCTAATGGGATTCTTATTAACGTTAGTATGTGTTAGCAAAAGCTTAAAAGTGTTAATGATAGCATCATAATAAGCCAAAGGAACTTTATTCATGATGAACAATCCTGCACCTCACAATATATATTTACTGTATGGCAATTGATGGCACCTCACAATGTACTAGTAAACAACGTAATAAAAAGGGACAGTTGCTTTATTTATTTTTTGAAGATGGAAAATTGATTTTGAGTTCATTAGTCCTTTCTCATTAAATTACACATTCTCATTAATTAATACTGACATTGTAATTATTAATGAATGATCCAGACCAGTGGCCTCAGATCAATCTGTACCAACCATTGTAGGTATTGTGATAAAACATGTAAAACAATAGTGTATCAATTAATAGTGTATCCATAGCACTGATGAAGTTGAATATCCCTAAAGACACCTCAAAGACAACACACTCTCTAAACTCTTGTGCGTGTTCAGTCATAACCAGAGAACTTGTTTTAGAAGTAAAGATTGCATACGCTCTTTTTATGGCCCAATAGTTAAGTCAACACCACAGCTGGCGCAGAGAGCCCCCCCACACACACACACACACACACAACCCACCCCCTATGATCCAGGGTCAGCCATGCCCATCTCCTCTGCTCTGCATTTAGGACTCATGAATAAGTAATGACATCTCTCATCACCTCACAGCACTGACAGTCAGGCCAAGAGCTTTCATCTGCTCGAGCCCGTGTTCAATGTTAATGTTTTTCTTCCTTCCTGATCATGTGACAGACAAGCAGCTGACCCGAAACCACTATAAACAGCAGCAACCTGTAAGTGCATGACGGTGAGGAAATGCAAATATCAAGCTGTAACACTTAAGTTTGATTTTAAAGTTATTACTCGGGCAGGGTCAACACTCGAGTTTGCAAACTGTTTCCAGTACCGACAGTTACTTCTGAAATATTGTGAGCTACTTCAGCTACTTTTAAGTAATTCTAAAGTGTGATGTGCTTTGGTAATTAAAGTGCAGGCTGTTTCTGCCAGGAACTAGAATAAAAAGAATAAAAAGAAATAATACCTCGAGTGAGGACAAGAATGAGGCTCTAGGGCCACTGAAAACAAACAGATACAGTTAATTCAATAAAAACACCTTTCTGATCTAAAATCACTTGTGTATCAAGAGCTTTAAAAAAAAGGCATGAAGCAAAATCCCATAGCAATAACCATTAACGACCAACAATACCAATTTTGCAGAGAATAAAAAAGCAAGAAACAGATTAGCTAAATGTTCACAAGTATTGGAGCGCACACTTGATACGTATCAACAAAGGTCTTTTTGGTATATCATCAACTCACTAATGAAATTAGTATTAATCTAATAAAAAGTCATCCCAGTAGTTTCTAATGGAAAAAAAATGGGTTTTCTCTACAAATTTGTATTCTTCTTCTCACTGAAATACATTGCTTGCATCCTTCATCCTGTGTTTCGTGTCCATTCACAGTCAATGCCACCTCTGTTTTAGTCTAAACCACCCAGCAGACGTGGACCTACTGTATGTTGCAGTAGCCTACTAGATGCAGTACAAAGTATTTCCACAACAGGTCTGTTGATTAATCTTAAATGTTAAAGCTGTGACGTATTTTCACCAGTAGATTTATTGATATGTGCAACCATTAATTTCTTGTTGTGAATTGGCTCTGGTACATGTTTTTTGCCCTTTCTAGTGATCGATTTGCCTTGAAAATGTGTTTTTAAGAGGGGGGGGGGGGGGGCTTCGCTGGTGTGGTGTTTAGCGCTGTCGCCTCACAGCACGGAGGTCCTCGGCTCAAACCTGTGCGGAGTTTGCATGTTCCCCGTGTGAGCTCTCTGTGGGTGTTCCACCTTCCTCCCCAGCCCAGAGTGTCCCCCCCCTTCTCCCTGCCAATGCCATCAATGCAAAGTTCGAAAGGTAAGCAGCATAGAAAATGGAATGGAACTTGTTTTTAGGTGGCAGTAACTGCTCAAACAGCTCAAAAACAGAAGTTGGTCGGTGCCCTTCCTCTCTCCCTTCCTCCCTCCCTTTTGCATATTCATTTCATATTAAATTGATGGATTAAGTTATCCCTGGCCCGAAATAAATTGTGGCTTTCTGTGCCTTATTCCTTTACACTGGACCGCGATCTCAGAGAGAGAAAGAGGAAGAGGGACTGGGATAGAGAAAATGCATTGAGACACTGATAAGACTCTGTCCCATTATATGTAATTTTAAACAAAGAAGAAAAAGCAGCCTGTGAAGACTCCCTATCAGCTATTAAACAGAGACGTAGCATGCGGCCTGAGATTGATGATTAGCATTTTCTTCTGGTAGAATAGAATAAAGATGCCGCTCTGGACCAGCGATAACCGGAGAGTAAAGGGAAATGCTTCTCTTTTTCTCCTCTCCTTTTCTTCCTTTTTCTTTTAGTATTGTTTTGATAGAACAAGTATCCGTATCCATAAATTACCAGCTCTCTCTGTTTCATCTTCTTGTCTCTTCCTCAAACTTACTGTAATGTCCCCTCTCTCCCACCACTCCCTCGACACCCTCCCTTCTCTCTCTCTCTCTCTCTCTCTCTCTCTCTCTCTTTACCAAAGGCAAATAAATGCACAGGCTGCGCTGCTGTTCCTTTGTCTTTGCGTCCTTGCGTAATCTGTTAGGAGTGGACAACACTGAATCCCTCATGTCACAGCCGGAGACTTGTAAGTTCTGGCCAGATACAAGGCAGAATGACACAGAATGAAAGCGGAGTAAAAGGGGGGGATTTAAGTAAGAGTTTGATAGGAGCGTGTAAGGCCATTGTTTTCTTTGCCGCGAGACCAGTGTCAACCATTGTGCTGGGACAGTTCAAACAGCGTGTAAGGGCTGCAAGACAGCTGGGTTTTAGATACAGAGAAAGGATGTTTCTGCTTAATAATCTGTCTGCTGTGGAATGCTGTTGAAGGCCACTGTATGGCGACACATTGGAAGATTACATTCACTCTCACTCAAAAACTACATGATGCTTTTTTTCTTTCTTTACAAAACACTTTTTAAGAGGTTTTGCAAGAATCGTAATTGCAAGTTGTGGAATGTGTCATCTCAAGTCACCAGTGTCAAATGCACATGACCTTCCTCTTTGCTTTACTCTGCAGACTGCGTTTTAGTTTTGTCTCTATTTAATTCTTTCTGTGATGCACTTCTATCTTTTCTCAAATATGCAAGGGTCAAATCATTTGGGCTTTGAATGAAAAAGTATGTATATTACTCTATGTACTCTAAATTATGTTATTATGGGAATTAGCTTTTATATGATTTATTTTATAATTTTATGGCTTTATTTTTTCTAAAGAAATCAACGTTAAGAATAAAGGAATAATATTATGAAGTAGATACCTATTGGATTTCTGTAAAAAGCTAAACTGTTAGCTCTACTGAGTTGCGAAGGTGATCCATAAAAACCTCAAAGTTGGAAGAGTTGCTTGGTCTACAGGTTTGGGAAATTCAAAAGGCTTGTGATGTCTTTCCAACATTCCAATCATTTTCCATTAGACTGGTAATGTTTTGGGGGTTGTACGAAAAAACAATTGAACTCTACTGAAACTACATACTGCATATGACTGAATGATCGTTTCCTTCATTGTCTCTGAATGCAGCAGGCTATGCAGATCCATAAAGGGAATAATAAGTGGTACTGCACTTCTGGGATAGTCCATAATAATCCTTGGTTCTTTGAAGCTACAAACTGCTGTTTGTGGCCATGTACTGTACTATATGTCACTGTTACCCACACGTGACCTTCTAATGTCAATGAAAATGCTTGTGATAAAATTGCTAACGATCCACAATGCAAGTTAAATGGAGTCATTCACACAATAGAATAGTTTATCGGTATCAAACCAACCAAATGATACGCCATAAGGGGCAATTTCACCAGCTGTACCAGTAATTATTTATTGCTGCACAACGACATTGCTTTAGTTGATATCCCATATTTAAAGACAAAATATTTACACACAAAATGCGATGGACATCAACACAGTCATACAGGCATATAGAGTTTGAGCAGTATACATGCAGTAACAAATGTACACGTACAGTAAAGAATACACAGGTTTGTGCAGATGTGTTCACACACACAGACATAGAGACACAGTGTTTGTCCTGTGGTCCTCCCAGTGGTCTTCCCAAGTGGTCAATAGAACATCACTAGAGCTCCTCCACTTGCTCACATCCATGTACTGCAACAAACAAAATCATGTGTGACCTCTCCCACTTTGTAGCAGCTGACAGCCTGTGCACATCCTGTGTTTGTTAGGAAATAAATATTAAGAAAACAGTAACAAATTTAAACAATCGTAGTAGTGGTTTATTTTTATTTTAAATATAAGTAGAAACAAAATGGTCTATTAGTCAAAAAGGTTGCAAGTTTTAACACAGAAACTATTAATTTGAAATAACTTATTAAATAAATATATTTTGTATAAAAGATATCGACCACATCTTTTACTCTATATGTAGTTCAAAAAGAGAAAAAACAAATACAAAACATTAAGTCACAAAAAAAACGTCATTTTAGATGTCGCCTTAAATCAACACAAATGGCAGAAAAAAAAGTAGCTCCATTCGGTTAATTAGTTGTTTGAGCTTCTTATTATTATTCATTCACATTTGAAACCAAAATTTTCCGCATCTGAGGACTAGAAGTGCCTACACTAAAATCCAAATCTCTAACCCCTGGGATGTCACCCCCGCCTCAAAGATTTGAACTAGATTCCCTGGCGAAGATGAGGAAACGGCAGAAGGGAAGGAAACAAGGAAAGTCCCATGGTTCTGATACCTTTGTCACCACCCTAGATGGTCCAATACGCTAAACAGTATTTGTATTACGGAACAGCATGTGACACGAGAGCTGGAGAGGGGAAAAGAGACAGAGAAGATGCTGTCAGTGCTGACAGATGTGGAGACTGTGGGAGAAAAAAACTTTGCATCAGCCTTTCGGCATTCCGACTGTGAAGTCATCCTCGCCGGCCCCCATCTACCGTTCCAACATTCCCTGACCATTTTCTTTTGTCTACATCTTTTCAATCTGCTTCCGGAGAAGTTTTCCTTTTAAGTGCAGTCTGTTGATCATTGACATGTCTAAGACGAATATGACTCCATGGCGCTCCGATCTTTTTGATACTTGAAGAAATAGTGACTGTAGCAACAGCATTTCTGTTACTACATTATTTACAAGCCCAAAACTCCCACATTGGTTCTGCTACACAGGTTTTTGAATACTTGTTTCCACCCAGTTTAAGCATTGAAACTGTTGGAGAGTATGACAGATGCATCAATCTGCTCATGTAACTCTTTAACTCTTAATACTTTCTGGACCTTTAAGGTCTACTGTGTACTGCAGCACATCCCTATGAGAGACAGAATGTAATATTTGGCAAAAAAATATGCAAATTAAATGTTATGATCTTCATTCAAAAGTAGATCACACATAACAGGTGAACCAGTTAGGTGATGGGTGTGCCTTTTAGTGAGTATTATTTAAGCCAAACCACATACATAATTAAATATTCCAACTAAATCATGAAGCATAACACCTGTTACACTGTGATGTGATCTTGTTAAAAGACCCAGTTCTTAACCCGTGTATCATGTCTGGTGGAAGATTTGGTGAGAATTGTGAACTCCTAAATTATCAATCTAATTATAGTATGAATTAAATCATTTGAGGGATTCATTTAAAGTATATACATGATCAGCTTGCGGCCTTTGTATTATCTTCTAAAGCGAGGCCTTGTGTTTAATTCGCCTCCCTGGTGAACACTCAGACTCCCTGACACGGGTCAGCGATGTCCTAGTGCCTTATCACGGTATTAGCACTCAGGCAGATCAGTGCTTTGCGTCAACTAACACTCAACCTTTGATGATAGCAAAACAGGGCACGGGTATCTGCATTGTGTGTGTGTGTGTGTGTGTGTGTAGTCATGAGTTTATCTTTTCCCTCTTCCTGCTCTCAATCATCCGGTCACATTCCAAAGCCATGACCGCCCCTTTCATTCCCAAACAGGCTGACATCTCCATGTGTTGTCCCCACTCTGTCTCGGTCGTTGCTTTGAACTTTCCACCTTTCTTTCATTCACTTTGTTTCAAGAACACCGCTGGAAGTGAAAATTATACCGAGAGGATCGAGGCATGTCTAAAATCGCAAATTCTGGGTCATCCGGTCACTCAGTGGTGCCGGCATTCTCTCAAGGTCAAAGTCCATCTCTGGACTGCTCCAGCAACATTTTTACAAGTGTCATCATTAACAGGTTCAGTAGGTCAGTCTCACCTTCTGAAAGGCTGACTCCTTTTGAGATAGACGGTGATGACGTTCCCCATCAAACGTTCCCCTACTTTCTTTACAAAGAACTCACAGACTAACACACACCTGTTTAATCCCTCTTTACACGCCTCCCTACGTCGCATGTCTTTTGTTTTTTGCCTGTGTAAAATTACAGTTTTACAGGTGTCCAGTCGGCAAAGCAACGCTGACAGACAGGCATGCGAGAGGACAGCCAAGCACTTGTGTTCGCCACAAAGATCTTTCTTGTCTTACAACTGGCTGTCCTGCCCAGCATGTGGCTTTGGTTACAAAGCCCGCTCTTCTAGCGGGAGCACCCCTTCATCTCCCCGAGGAACACAGAGGACGATGGAAGGTGCTTTCCGAGATGAGCGGCAGAGTGGCTTCCTCTTTCAAAGGGCCGCGGATGTACATGGCTCATGGATTCCTGTGTTAGCTGGGAGATAGCGAGGCACCTGGAGAGGCCGTACAGGAAGACGGGACAAGAGACCAGAGGAGAGAGATGAGAAAAAACCCAGAGAGAAGCTGCTTACATTCGATGCCAAAGAAGGGACAGCAGCTCTCTCGGATTTCAAATGTCCGTTGCGTGTGAAATTGTGGTTTTCAAACGTATACCCCCCCCCTCCAACCCCCCAACCCCTCAGACACGACTGCTCTCATCATCAGCATGTGAGGAAGTGGGTAGATTAGAGCTTTCACAAAAGCATGCTTGCACAGCGCTGAGTATTGTGGGTTCCACCTCTACCTGCAAAACACCCTCCCTGGGGTAAATCAACACTATTATACTTTTGATTTGAGCTGTTTTCTCTTGGAGCCAAAAGTAACAGAGAAAATCCAAGTGTTTGTATTTCATACGATGACAAATGAGACAAAAGGAGAGTCTTTGTTAGTGAAGCTTGGGACGGCTGTAAAACAAAAGGGCCTTTGACGATTGACACATCCAGAGAGTCCGCCGCCAATCTTGCGTACAATCCATTTCCTCAAGCCAAAGTGTTCTCTTTGTGTGTTGAATATGTTGTGGAACATGCTGGCCATTGATTGACATGGGCGCAGGGGCTGGTAAAACATTACTGTGGTGTGAAGCAAACTGCAGTCCGTCAGTCACACTGCCTCAGATGTTCGGCCTGAGGGGGGTATACTACCGAATGCCGCTTTCTCTCGTTCTCAATCCCTTTTCCTTCAGCTCATTCTGGATGCATTCACAATTGCATTATTGCCATCAAATTGTCAAACTCTCAACCTGGTCTTCTTACTGTCTGCGCGGACCTGCTGTCTCTTTTTCTCGTACAATCTGTCTCCACCCGCATTTATTTCATTGAGACAAAAGATTGTGAGCTGATTTGGCCGGAGTCAAGAAGCTGTCTCAGTTTTGGATCGTTTTTTTTAAAGGCATTTACAGTGATTGAAGGCCCCCAAAGTGCTTGCTATCATTAACATACCCCTTCGGAAATGAAAGTAGACATAATTCTCCCCTGATTTATCCTAAATGAATACATTTTAGACCACATTTGATGATGATCACCACGGCAATGTCGACAAAACCACATGAATACATTCTTAATTGTCCCATTATTTGTTTTGCAATACTGATAGGAAGCTATTTATATTTTTTCCAGGTATTCAAGGTATACAACTTCTAACTTTCAAACAGTTGGAAGGCATAGTAGTGACACCCAGTGTGAGTCACCACCTCGCACCTTTCTCTCCCCAAATGAAAACAATAGAAAAAAATGCTGTATATATGAAATGACCTAATACTTGTGTATTTCCAAAATGTCATATGGATTGATTCAACACTGGCATTACAATTTTAATCAGCAGTGTAGAACGAGGTGTTAAAACACATGCGGCAGCCCTCCGGGCAATAAGAAATTGGACAAGGCACCAGGAAATTGTGTCTCCTCCAGAAACAAGTGTTTTGTGATTGTTTACCCCATGTCTTTAAATTGCATTTCTTCCTTTTTAATTCAAGCACAGCAGCTGTGGGATTGAGGGAGGGAAAGAGAGAGGGAAAGGGGATGTTGCAGGAATGGGGGAACCTTTTCATATATATTTTTTCCCTTTTTCTATCCCTCCATCTTCTACAGTATTAACCCTGTGTGATGTGATTTCTGTCAAATGCAAATGTCACAACCTGATATGGTCGGCCCAGAGGGCACTTCGACTACACGTTCCACGGCCAAATTAATATATGGAGTCAGATGGTGTGTGTGTTTGTGTGTTTGAGCACATGTGTATGTTTGACTGGCTGACCTTGACATACTTGCAATTACAAAATAAATTCAGCAAAAAAATTATTGCTGAGAGGACAGTCAAGGACATGAAATATGCTGGAGTGTCTGTATGAACATGTAGTCCAGTCAATGGGTTTCTCAATGAGGGACTTAATAAACTCCTGCCCACTCAAGATCCAAACTGACTTAGATACATTCTGTTTTTACGTTTTTATTTACAAGAAATACTTATTCCCCCCAAAATTGGCATGATTTCAAGTTATCCTCTTGAACTTAAGTATTCTTTTGTTTTATTCAGAATTGGCCAATTTGTAGCTTCAATCAAGAAAAAATGGTATTGCTAAGAGTTTTAATGACCTCCTGTCTTGTCTGTCCTGTCTTCAAAATTCAATGAGAATCGAAATCTATAAGCAGGATATGGTCACTTAAAATCGCTGAACACCAATCACCATGAACGCGATGTTAATTTGCAAGTCACAAGATTCTGGATATTTTTTTCTGGATGCATACATTAAAACCGTATTGACGCTGCTGCTGATGCGGTGTCACAATACCCCCGCTTTGACAGAAGAAGAGGGAAGGTTTTTACAAGCACACTAAAATTATGAAAGGTGATTTGTATTTTCCACAAGAGCTGTATCTGTAATTCTGCATATGAGTATTACATTTACCATGAGTGTAAATTCTGAATACACCGTCTGTGGTGTGAAGTAGTGACCACTAGAGGGGAGCATTTAATCAAAGATGAAGACCTATTCAATTGAGACAGGACACTATCCTCTTTTGGAGATGAGTGCAATATTGTCAAATATGTAAATTAAGTAGTAAATTAGGTAATACATTTCCCATGGGTTTAAAAAAACATGGTACTGATTGTATCCAGCATTTTATTTGCCTATTTTAACTTCTCTTTTAGAGGTTTGTGGCATTCATTCAATCATAAAATATTATGTGGTTTGAATCTGACTGTCATACTGTATATATGTATCCCTTTTAATGGAATTAAAAATATACATATTGACTAAAATCATTGGCCCTTAACTTGTACTTGCACTTGCACTAGTATAGCTCACTACAACATCATGCTGAGACAACACATAGAACATGTAGGCCTACAGTTTGTCTCCAGTTCCCCATGAAGATCAGGTTAGTCTTGCTTCATTATTTGTAGTGCCAGATCTATAATGTTATATTTAAACAAATCTATCGTTCAGCATTTTGTAATTGCAGCAATACTTGAGGTAAACATTATCAAATAATCAGTGTGGCAAAATGCGTTCATTTAAGGGCACTTGTTTTGAGATGAAGATACTCTGGACACCTATGAAGGCAGCATCTCCTGGGCACCCTGATATGGATACGAGGCTGCGCTGCGCATGCGCCCTGTCAAAGGAGCAGAATTGTGGCCGCGTTAGCATCCGTAGCTAGCGGACTGATAGGGGAACCCGGTGCGGAGGAAGGCGCTCTGCGCACTCTAGGCAGAAATATATCGGAGACTTCAAAATACCCCCCCGCTAATCCTTGAGCTAACCATTATCCCTCCATGCTTTGCGGGAGAGGCAGATAACCCCCCGCACCGCCACCTCAATTAGCCGCCGTGCAAGACCGATAAGGGAAACTGCGTGTTTTAGCGTGAGGAGAGACCCTTTCGGGTGGAATCTGTCTCTGTAGCCGCAAACCGTTGACCAACGTGACCTCGTGCAACAATGAGGTTACCGAGTAACAGGCAGTGCGCGACGGAGGGAGATGGGAAGAAGATGGACCAAGCGCCTCCGTTCAGAAACCCTTTCGTGCACGTCTTGAAATTCACCCCGCTGGAAAAAGCAAAGGTAACGTAAACGCACATTTGTAGCCACACGACACGAGTTCTTCCACAGCTTACGTTATGTTATGTTAACATGCAGTTTCGGTACTTTGTGGGACGTTAAACACTCGCGTGTGACCCGGCGGGTAGGCTGTCACCATCATTTAACTTGGCAGTTTTCCCTAAATTGCAGCTAGCCAATGTAGCTAATCTTAGCTAGCCTGCTAACAGGAGCCACATAACATGTTGCTTTCCCCCTCCTGTCTTGTTGGGATGCTGCCTTTTCTAAATACTGCTGGAAGGGCCTGATTTTTATTTTTATTTTGTTAACGTCTAGCTAACGCTACAGTAACGACCTGCATTGCACACCTTAGTACACAACATTACAATCAACGCCGCTCGCCCAGGAATCTGCTAACACACCGTCGGGATAACGGAGCGCTACTTGCGCCTGGCCGCATGTCGCGGATGGGCCTAGCTTGTTGCTGTCGCGGACGAGTCGGTCGGGCAATTTACCTTTACAGGGTTTCGGGGGGCTGGTTTCAACGTGCTGCTTGGTGGTTTTTATTATTACAAACACTTGTGAATTTGGAGGGTTAGCAATAAACCTGACCGGCATCCTTCATTTTCTCCCCATCTGAAAGTTATTGACACGTTTTTTCCAGCTGTTGAAGTCCACAGGTTTTTCCATCATTATTTACTTGATTAAATTGTTTCAATTTAGCTGGATCTTCAAGACACTGGATTGATTACTTGTTTTCTTGTGAGCATTACATTATCTTGGGCCAGTTTCGAAATAGGAAGTCACACTTTTGCTCAGCTCACCTGATCTGTTCGTTTACATTATTAGAGAAGTGATGGCAACAGAGGGATTGAGAGGCACCTTGAAGGCTGCATACTACTCATGATCATGTTTGATTTATATAGTACGTTAACATCAGAGAAAATACACTGAAAACATGCATAATGCACTTTAACATGGTTTGATTTGAGTGCGTTGTTCTTTTACTTGTATCACCCGTAGCTCTAAAGCAAGGAAATGCATGTTTTTATTAAATCAGTTTCCTTTTCCTTTTTACATCTCCCTCATTTGAAATTGCCAGCTTCCCATGTATAATCATCCGGCATTAAATAGCTTTTATTTCAAGGTAGCACATTCATTTCTACTATGTTACCTGCCATATTCATTCATAGGGTTGGTACTGTTAAGGCTTAGTAAACATTATGACACAGTTGTGTGGTATCTTCAGTAACTGACTTCAAACCAATGTTAGAGCCTCGGTTTTATGAATGGCCCAAAACTGGCATAGCAGGCACAGAGGAGCATCTTGTTAAGTATGAATACTGACCTAGAAGAGTTGAAACACACGCACTCTTTGTTTTTCCCTTCTCACTGTTTTGACGGAGACTGAAGGGCAAAAGAGGTAGTGATAAGTGGATCAAAGCCACGGGAATAGACACGTTTCTGCTTTAAGGGAGTTGTCAACAGAGGACTGCACTGAGTTCATTTATACATGCCAATTACATGCGAAAGCGTGTTCAGCGTGCAAATTCAAGTTACAATTGCAGATGCTTCCTTTTGACAACTGAACAAAAAATACGAGACGCAACTCTCTAGTCCCCTAAAGTGCAATTTAATTGTCATATTCTTTGTAACGAAGCTCTTTCACGCAGTATGCATGAACATGCTGTTGTAACTATACATTGAATATACTTCAAATGGATTTTTGTTTGCATCAAGTGCTTAATCCAAAGATACATGGCAATGAGTGCTCCTTCTGGTGTGACTGAGTATAAATGTTTTCAGCATGTTGTGCACGTCTCGGTGCATCCGAAGCAACCTTAAAAGGTTGCAATCTGAAGTGAAACGTGGAAGATATGAGCAGGAAGTGAAAGCGCCACATAGCATCTGAGTAGCTAACAGATAGATAAACCCACACGGTGCTTTTATTGGTGCACAAAAAAAATAGATTACATTTCCATTGCAAAATGACTGTCACAAGCACTAAATGGTGTGAGATGTGAATTATTTCACTAGCAGAGTCCAAAATTCTCTTTTCACCGGCCAACAATATCCTTCAGTAAGTTAGTATTCTGTAGATCAAATGTTAAAGAAGAAGCCAGCACATTTTAAAGCAACATTAAGCGTGAACTGTAGCGGTGAGACCAAAGCGCTGAATAATCAGATCTTTATCTTATTTATCACATAACTATTTGTATGTCTGAAGGCTGCACACCAGCCTTCACAGATTCAATCCTCTGTTGGAAAATCTACTCTCATTTGGCGGATGTCAATATCGGACCCTCTTCACAAGTGTTACAGTTCATGTAGTGAAACCTGAAGAACATTTGACAGCCATGATTGGCCGGGGGCTGATTAGACTTAGAGTTTGGGATGCAGTGTTTCCCCAAAGTGTACAGGTTTGGAGGCGGAGGGGCAGACAGACACCGACACATGGCACTTTCCGCCGCACGCTCTCTGTCCGCTGGTGAGATTGTGCTCACCTGTGTGCGTCCACATTGTCTTTGTGTGCTAATCAGAGTGGAACTCCACCAGAGGAGAATTTCAAATGCCCAACCATTTACAGATGGAAATGAAGACCCTCGTTTATAATCCTTTATGGGATTTATTTACTGTTTGGGTAGACTGCAGCAATGACACAATAGCTTATTCCCTCACTGTAAATAACTGCATTTCTGGCTTTTGAAGTGGAGGAGTGATGAGTTCCTCACATGGTTCTTCTCCCCCTGTACCTGAACATGCTCACACTGACTCTGTGCTGGCTAGCGGTTAGCTGATGGACACTGATCAATCACTAAAGGTGCTAATACAAAACACAACAGCAAAACAATTACAACAACTGCAAGGCTGTTTGCAAAAAGTAAACACAAACTTGTGTGATTGCTTTGACACAAGACTGATCCCTTTTGGCCAGAACCACAAACCACCCGGCTAAGAGTTAGCCGCCACTTTGTTGCGTGCGTGGTTGATTTCAGTGCAGAGATAATATCAGGAAATTCATAACATCTGGGTCACAGCTAAATGCAATTCTTGCTTTGCATTCTATTAATTGTTACTGCCATATAGCAACCCTGGTGACAACTTGTCATTTCAATAACAAGAAAAGTAATTTGTTTTTTGGATTTACAGAATTTTTAAAATGTTGGCTCTGCTTTGCAGCTGTTATACAATTCCAAAGACCGACAAGAGTTATTGCATACATTTAAAGATGCCTTGTAGAATAATGGCTGAATTACTCCAGCTCGTTTCACTTAAGCATTGCCTTTTTATTTTAATTCCAAGTGACATGCATGCATTCTCATACTTTGATACTTTTTCAGAATTTTCATTTTTCAACAACCCTGCAAGTCTGGTGCCATCTCTGTGTCTCGTTCCCTCGCGCACATATCAAATCCTCGAGGCTCTTGGTGTTTGTTTTCTTCCGGTGATGTGAGATTGGGTGACGAACCACAGCAGGGCACGTCGTCTCAATCAAGTAGCCGTCACGAGTGTCTACGTTATCATTTTTAAATGTCTCCGGTTATTCCGTTCCCGAGATGAGTATTTTTTTAATTAAGTTTTGGGTTCTGTAAAACCCCGGCCTTTTGTGGCCGCTCAGTATTAAGGCAGCAAAGAGATGCGCCTTATTTGAAACATAGTAGTGTGGACATGGCCTACAACTGTCTACCATTCGACTGATCTCCAAGATGTGCTTGCTGCTTATCGTCAGTAGTTTAACAAGATGGCTTTAAATGTATTGATCTGAACTTCACCATGGCGTCAAACAACAACTCTCCAGGGATAATCTAGGCAGATAGGCTTCATGTTGCCCAGTAGTGGTTGCTATCAAGACCAACATTGACATAAGATAAGCGCTACAATCAGGGAGTCGTATACAAAAGCTGTAAACAGTCCCCAGTGCACCAAACCAAGGTTTTGTCAGAGCCTTTTAAGAATTTGAACAAATGTTGTTTCTAGTATTGGCATACTACGATAGTATAGGGGCCGTATTATGACCTAAGAGTTGAGGCAACATCTGATTTAAATTGTTTAGTACAGACCCTGCTGCATGCTTGCAGCCACCTGGAGAGGAAAGGCCTCTCTGCTTCATTACATGATGGTAGATGAACTACATATACTTTTTATACTTTTTCTGTACAACAGATGTTTATAGTTAATTGCCTCATAAGACAGAGTCGTCGCTGTTGCCCGGTGGGCTTTCTGGTATCGTGCTTTGCTAAAGATGTAATGAAATCACCTCTCCCGGGATACGCTAGGCAGATAAGCTGCATGCTGATTGCAGTAGTGGTTGCTATCAAGACAAATATTGATAAAAGATAAGCGCTGCAATCAGGAATGCGATGCAATCTTTCCCCCATTTATATAAAAAAAAAATATTTTTAGAAATATCTTTTTTGATTGTTTTTCCTGGTACACAGTTAATATTTTGCATTAGAAAGCATTCATTTTGAGACAAATAAAATGATTGAAGTAAACGACAACTTAATACTGCATTGGCTAACTTCAAAGTGGGACTGTAACAGCCCCAAGATGACTGACAAAATGTGTGTTGTTTGATTTGTTTCATTAACCCTTTTCTCTGATACTACACTGTCTTGCAGATTGCGTTAATGACGGTCACGCTGTTCCCCGTCCGGCTACTCATAGCTGCGTTCATGATGCTGCTGGCTTGGCCGTTTGCCTTCCTGGCCACAGTAGGACGTTCAGAGACCAGCGTGGAACCCCAGTGCCTCTGGAGGAGGTGAGTGCTTTTTTTAATGTATTTCTCTGTCTGGTCGTGCAATAAGTATCATTGATCCACTGTGAGAATACGTCTCTCGGTGTCATTCACACTTTGATTGTAGGAATGCACCTGTGACAAGGGGCTGCTAATGTTGCTATCTCGTCTTAGTCTCTGTCATTCTTCAGCTTTTGTTCTCAATCACTTTTTTTTTAAAGAATATAATCTGGCCTATTGTAATGTTGACGGGAGCTACTTAATAGCCTTCCTAGCAAGTCCTACGGCCTGTCCTGGATGCCATTTAGCCGAGAGTGAGTAGTTTTTAGCTTATGAATTAAAATGGCTGCGAACGAGGAGAGTCCAGCGGGATCGAGGCAGAACCGAGTCAATGGTGTAACTGCACTAATTCTACAAAACAAGTGTTCAAATCTTATTTCCCCTATTGTTAAAATGCATCGTTTCCGCTTAGGCTCAGTGAGTCATTGCACATTTATTTGATGTAAACTGACCGCATCTATTATCTTCTATTCTAAGAGATATCATGGCATTGGCAATATGCATCTGAAATAGTGTTGGACGATTAATACCCATCTGCAGATGAAAAGTGCACCTCACACATGCATTATCTTGTTCCAGACTAGTGGACATAACTTTGAAGATCATCATGCGGGTCATGTGGTTTGCGGGTGGTTTCCATTGGGTGACTGTGAAAGGCCGAAGGGCGATGCCTGCAGAAGCACCCATCCTCACCCTGGCACCCCACTCGTCCTACTTCGATGCCATCCCAGTCACCATGACAATGGCTTCCATTGTAATGAAGGCTGAGAGCAAGGATATACCTCTCTGGGGCAGTAAGTAACAAATGCATGTATAATATTACTGTTATTATCTCTATGACCTTCTACAGTGTTGCTACTTTGTCCTAAAGATATTGTTTAAAGAAAAATGATACGAAGAAGCAGAAATAGAATACCCTGTGGTTGTCACACTAAGATGGGAAAAATAAAATAACTCTTTCTAAGACGTAACATTTAAATACCATGGATCTAGATCTAATTGTAGACACAATAAAACATCTTTGCAAATTCACTTGTTTTATTTGAGATAATTAGTCACTGGCCGACCAGCCTCAGTATTAAACCTGAACCAGAAATGGCCTTCAGTTGCAGATCCTATTAACAAGCTTGCAGGTTAAGTTACGTTTTGTAGTTGCCAGGTAAGGCATTTGTTCTTATACCCCTGGCAGCAGGAAGGGCACTGAAAGGCCTACGTGTTTGTTATTTGAGCCTTCGTTTCTCATCCTCCTCTTCCTTCCAAGTCAGTAATTGGCCTCCCTGTTACCTCCTGGCAGAGTACACGTGCCAAGTTACTGCAGCCTTACTTGCTTTAATTATGGAATTTAAAACCGAATTTGCTCATTGGCTTATTCTCTATTTTGTGAAGATGTTTCAAAGATCTCTAGTCAGTATAATTAAATAATTTTTGTTAAAAGGTTTAGACTATGTCAGTGTCCTTGCAATAGGAACCCGTCACCAATGCCTGGCCAGCCGAGGGGAATCCAGAACAAGCATTAAGACCTGATCAGCCACAGTGACGTATGTAGGTGTCTCTCAGGGTAGAGTCCTAATCCCTTTCTTTTGGCAGACGGCTTACAGTTGGAATCGATGTCTTCCTCTCATGGCCTAACTCTCCTTCATTTCATCTTACGGTCCTTAATGTGTTGTGCATTACTCTATGAATTTAACTCTTTGCCTACCAGAAACATTGCTTATCAAATGTGTATATTGTCAATGATTGGATGTAAGAGAAAATGCTTCTCAAAATAAAACTATTGCACATCTGCCTAGATTATTCAAACCCTTAATCTTTGCCCTGCAAATTGTATTACTATGCAAATATTTGCCAACCAGACCTTTACTCATAGTGCATTGACACCGTGTTCATTGTATCACTCTGTCCCACCATTTGAGAAGCAGTTTTTTTGCTCAAATACAATCACGTGGCTTTGCTATTATTATTATTATTATCATGCCGTCAATTCTAAAATGGTATGATAAAATGACACTGATGCTGTATATTGGTTTATGTGCTAATGTGTTTTTAGTCGTTTCTCGCAAACCAATGATGGTTAGAAGTCAGGCAATCGGCCCTTCATTGTAAAGTAGTCAGATCCAACCAAATATAGTTTTCTGGGTAGTAACAATATACCACAAAACACTTACTTCATGCACGACATTAATGAGGCGGAAGTTTTGGTCAAATGTCTTAAAATATTAATACATTGATGTGTATCTCTATCTCTCTCTCTATAGATAGATATCATGATCAATTGACGCGACTGCAGTGACCAAAGACTAGTTCCTTTTCATTCAATGTTTGAAATTATTTATTATTAAGAGTTAAGAGTCTCAAGTTGATTCTTGGCCTGCAGTTCAATTAGGGCCTAGGACGGAGGGCGTAACCACGCATCCTTTGGGAGCGTCGTGTCCCCCCCCCAATATTGAGAAAAAAAACAATCTGCCCCCCCCTCCCCAATATACAGCAGAAAATATGTAAAATATATGTTTCCTTCCTCTTATGAACCTTTTGTTAAGCAAAACCGCTCAGCGGGGCCGCAGTATCCGCGCCCCCCCCCCAATGTCTAAACCATATTTACACCCTTGACGGAGTAGTAATAGATTTGTTCATCAACTTCTGTACTTATACCCAAGAGTGTAACTGCTTTTCAAAAATACCAACTTACAGCATAAGAAAGTAGGGAAATTTCTCTGAGGAAGAAAAAAGTTTTTGTATTGATTTTCCGTCTGCTTTCTCACTTCCAGCTTTGATTAAGTTCATCCGGCCAGTGTTTGTTTCGCGGTCAGACCAGGACTCCAGGAAGAAGACTGTGGAGGAGATCAAACGCAGAGCACATTCGGGAGGGGAGTGGCCTCAGGTAAAGAGGCAGATCATTTTATGCAAACATGCACAGAACATGAATAGACTTTATTAAAAACAAAAACGGCGAACAACACAATACAAATATTGTACATTAAAATTGATTTACTTTTATAAATTCAACAAAGTTTAAAAACTACTTTTTTGTATATAAAATAAGTAAAACGTGTAATGTAAGGTTACAACTTTAGCCCTGGTTGTCTGATGTTATGAGGAAGGTATGTCTTGTGGGGTCCACATGATGCTTCAAAAAGACCTGAACATCCCTGAAAAGGACTAAGCTTGAGACGGCTGACAAATGGACAACCATCCATCCATCCAGTCCCAGTGCAATGCAGCACTGCATAAGACATAGTTACAACTTACTGCACGGATGACTTTGCATCATGCAATCTAATGCAAGCATGTGCATATTTACACGCATGCTTTGTACCATTCTGTTAAGGATATGGCTACTGATTTCTTTTTAAATTTGCTAATTATTCATTTTTTCTTACAGATAATGATTTTTCCAGAGGGAACATGCACTAACAGATCCTGCCTAATCACATTTAAGCCAGGTAAGGCTCTCCCATTATCTTTTTTTTAAATTCTTATTCAGCTGTCTTCTCTTGTATCTTTTGTGGAAGTCATGCATTCAACTTGCTAGCATGCACTGACATTTCCTACTCAGCATAGTAGGAATACGTTTATTATATTAATAACCGTACACATTTATTTAACATCCCATTTTTCTTTATGTGGGATGTGCGGTAGTATAATCAAGCATTGCATTTTTGCAACAAAAAATCTGAGTTGAATTAGAAAGCCCCACACTTCGCTTTTGAAGGATTTTTTGTAAAGTGCAGCTCACATAGGATATATGCATTTCAGAAAGGAAATGCATAAGTGATTGGCTGTAACCAATGCTGATTACAAACTTTGGTAGATGTTTGAAAAGCAAAATAAGTGCATTTGCATTTCTGTTTTTTATTAGTCAGATTTCATTGAATCAACCTTTTCAAATGTACATTCAATATTGTATTTAGTGTGCGCTTACTCTTAATTCTTTTTTTTTTTTAAATGATGAAATGTCTAATTGAATTAATCCTCATTTTTTTACTCATGAAGGGGCCTTCATCCCAGCTGTCCCAGTACAGCCTGTGGTGATTCGTTACCCTAATAAACTGGTAAGATTACCCAATATCTTTTTTACATTGCATGTCGTTGTTGGCTTCTGCTAATGCGCTGAATCCCACATATTGCATCCTTTTTTAAAAGCGTAATCCGTGCCATCAGATGGGCAGCGGTGGCTCAGGGTGATCAATCCTCTAACTGGAAAGTCCATGGTTTGATCCCTGACTTCCACTTCACCCGAGTGTCCCAATTGGTCCAAAGGGTCCACATTTGTATTCAAAATAGTTTTGTGAATGCAAGTAAATGCATTTGTTCCTCAATTTCTGGGCTTGCACTTTCATTTGTTTTTATGGGCGAACAAGCATGCAAGGTTTTCCCTTCTATTTAGTGCATAAAAAGCTACTGGGAGAAAAATAGCAATTAGTAAAATATTGAAAATATTTTTGAATATAATTTGAATAACCTAATGTATTTTTCTTTTAATAACTGCAGGACTCAATCACATGGACTTGGCAAGGACCTGGAGCGTAAGTACACAATTTAATTTCTTATATGAGGTGACTTTTTTTTAAACTAATAGTTATGGCTGGAGGCAAGAGACTGCCCTAATTATCCGTCTCTGCAGCATCCTCAGAATACGATGTCCTGCTCTGGTTTGGATTCCATAATTATGGTGGCTCTTCGAACGCAGTTTGCTTTCTCTCCAGTTTACCGGAGCAGGGTTATACATTGTTTTAAATAAATCTTTTAAAAGATGCAAGATCAACACTTAACTGTTTTTATATTTGTTGCACAAGTCTTTTTAACTTTCATTTATGCACACACACACACACACACACACACACACGCACACGCACACGCACTTGAACATAGCAACCTCAGATCCAGAAACGGCACTTGAAATGAACCACGTTTATTTCTGCTTGTAACTCATGATGCTAGTTGTATTTTTTTGTTTTGTTTATTGCTGTTATGATGTAATGTCGGCACCTTGTTTGTGTTGTTATTGCTTTTTGTTTCTGTCTTTAGTTGCACTTAAAAGATTTTCTCATCCAAAAATGTTTATACGGGAGTATAAAGTGACACGTTCTTCCAAACATCTCATAGGAATGTGTGTATACCAAAATTGAGCTTCTAAATGATTAAAAACATAAAAATGCTGCCTACCCTCAAAAGTTGGTGCATAGAAACTAGGCAGTTTTAAAGGTAATGAATTAAAGTTCTGAATAATGACACATTTTGATCTAAATTTGCCGAAGCAAATATTTTCTTATTTACTGTGATTTTATTGTATGATGGCAAAAATGCATCATACATTTTTATGTCATTTTCCCCATGAACATGGACCCTAATCAAAGCGCTTTGTTTCTGTATATGCGGATTTTTGCTGATAACGATGTCTTGTTGTTTTTTAGGTTTGAAATTTTGTGGCTGACACTCTGCCAGTTGCACAATGAGTTTGTCATTGAGGTAAGTGTGAAACTCTCTCCATATTTTACTTATTATTGTGGCTTTAGATCATGACACATTTAGTTATATTGCAACGTATGTTGCTGCTCGCTACAGGTGCTACAGACTTTCTCTTTTTCCTGATTACTGAATTGAATGCAGTGGGAATACATATTATATTTGTCCCCAATAAATGGTTGTTTGTTGTTTTTGTTATTTTTTAGTGATTGTATTCAGATACTAAAATGTCAATACTATAATAAAACCTCTTGTTGGAGATTTTGCCAATTAATCATTGATTTTTCCTTCTGCAGTTCCTTCCCATCTACACACCATCAGAGGAGGAAAAAAATAACCCTGCTCTGTTTGCGATCAACGTGAGACGGGTCATGGCTAAGTGAGTTAATTGTTAAACAATATTTGGCGGTTGCACATATTTGTCTACACAAAGGACAAGCGAGACGAGCGCACACACAGACTCTCACTCAGACATAAACATTGTGAAGCGGAGCAACCATCACGTAGAAATGGCTTCGTATCAAACTGATCAGATGCTGCTTCCAGCCTTCAATGATCGACCCCACGTCCTGATCAGAGTCCTCTTAAGTTTTCTGCACCAACCGACATCAAACCCCCTACATTGGCCTTTGTGAACCTTCCGCTGCTTTGATTTGCACATACCGATGTCCTGTCCTCCATTGTCCTCTCAGAGCCCTCGGGGTTCCAATCACAGATTATTCATTTGAAGACTGCCAGCTGGCCATGGCAGATGGCCAACTGAGACTGCCTGTCGACACCTGTCTGCTGGAGTTTGCCAAGCTCGTCAGGAGACTGGGGTGAGTCACTCGGACCTTCTGATGCAATGCTCTAATCAAAGAGGGCCTAGTAAGGGGTTAAGAGGCGAGACCGTGGCAAAATACTCATCAGGCGCAACAGCCAGCGAGATTTCATTTGTGCAGGAATGTTTTGGACTTGGACTCGATTTACGTCAATTTTCTGTTCAGATACCTGCGTAGTTTAAGACCTGGAGGGAGATTGTCTTCACTCATTCTGGGTGGAACTCCCCTCTGGCAGTGAAAGGCAGCATCTGGCAGCACTAGGTGTATTAGTGGAGGCACATGACTGTCTTCTCCCTCCCCGGTCCAGCCCTTGGCTTCGACATGGACCTCTGACAGTGCGGCGGAGGGAAAAGGAGAACACGGATAGAAAACACATAGAGGACGTAGAGAAGTAAATGTTTTGTCCCAAATACGTCAAAAGACTGAATAGACTGCAGCCCTACAAGCTACAGTTTGTCATCCTTAAAAACAATAGGACACAAGGAGTGTTTGCTCTACTGAACCTACTGTTTTGATGTCTGTTTATTAAATATTTTATTTTATTCTCGGCTTTTCTACATTTCTTGGTTTGCAGATTGATAATAATTCAGTTATATATGGCTTGTTCCCCTTGCTCTCCCAGGCTTAAACCCTGCAACACTGAGAAGGTTTTGCAGGATTATGGGAACAAAGCCAGGAAGCTGGAAGGTCAAAAGCTGGACTTGGACGACTTTGCTCAGTTCCTGGATGTGCCAGTTTCGGAGATGTTGCGGGATATATTCGCTCTTTTTGATGAGGTGACGACTTCGGATTTTTCCATCACGTCCACGATACTTCTTTAGTCTTAAGTGTCCGCGAGCAAATGCCCTTGCATTTTGTCACCGTCACCATAAGACTCTCTCATTGTGTCCTACTTGCATTCACTGCGAATTTAGAATTGAAATACAATAATTCTATTTAAATTACTGAACAAAACAAACAATAAATACTTGAATTTATGGCCAAATGTCCGAGCAGTCATTTGACAAAGTGCATCTACAAAAATACTTGAGGCTCGAGGTTCAATACCAGATACATTTGAAACTAATTGCAGCACCTTGTTTTTCACTCGGGAATACGTTTGTATTTTAGTACCCAAACACGTAATGGAGGTTTTATTGCCGCAGTGTGTTTATGACCTAAACAACAATCACCCGCAGATACTTCTGTGAAATGAACAGATAAGTGGCCTTGCTCATATCTTCTGTCTGGATCTTTTGTAACGTGTAGTTTTCTGTTGTTCTTTCAGCATGAAGATAACTGCATGGATATCAGAGAATACGTGATCGCCTTATCTGTCATATGCAGACCTGCCAAAGCTCTGGAAACGATGAAATTGGCCTTCAAGGTATGTTCTGTTTCACAGAAGTGGTTCTCTATGCTTGCTCAGGATCAGCATAACATTTCCTCTGTGAAAATGCCACTAGCTGATGGTTGTCATGTATTTAGCATAGCAGAGTAATTCACCTATTCTAGCTTGCTGACGACTTTACAAAATATTTTCCCTCATGTTCGCGCTCAGCTTTTCATTTCAGAACTTAAAAGAACATTTTAGATTCTGAAAAGAACTTTTTAACTGGTGTCTTTGGTAACCAATCTAGTTTTGCGACTGCACGATTGAGTACAGATTTTTTTATTTGGGGAAACCTCAATTATTTTGGGAAAGGGGAATCCCTTAAACCATTTCACCGGCTCTTTTTCTGACAACCTTTTTCAGAGTGGTTTGCTTTGAGGCAAAGACGTGACGTTTGCAATTCTCCCCATTGTATTTTCTCCAGATGTTTGAGGCAGAGGAGGACGGGGCCATCACGGAGATGGAGTTGGCTGTCATCTTGAAGACAGCTTTAGGAGTGACTCATCTCAGCGTGTCACGGCTGTTTACCGCCATCGATCCTGAAGACACAGGGAAGATCACTTTTGGTAGGCGATGTAATTCAACTATCACTGGTCACAACACATTTTTGTTAATCCTAGTTTTTAATGTTGCTTTATTGTTGTTTTTCTTTTTTTTCATGGTGAGCAGTATATTCTGCAACCAGGCCTGTTTAATTTTAAATGTAATCCCATCGCTGGGCTTTATTTAGCCTGCTGTCTCATCTGGACTGTGTCTCTGGCGCCCTCGTGTGGTCTTTTCACAGATAGGTTGAGATGCTTTGCGGAGCAACAGCCGGACTTTGCTGAGACCTTCCTGTACACAGAAAACGCTGGCCTCCACAGCGGCTCCAGCCACGGTCACCAAACGAAGCCCAGCCTGTCTTCCCAGAGCCTGCGCGGCACTGCCACCACCAAAACAGCCAACGGTATCTGCCCCGACTTCAGCCCCAAAGACCTTGGCCGCACAATTGGAGTCAAGAAACTCAACTGAAATGGTTTGGGAATGAATTGGGAGAAAACCCCTCTCCTGGCGAGAGGGGGATATTTTTCGGGACAGGGGGAAATGATGTACTTGTAAGCTAGTAACTTGTTTGAACTGTAAAGGACTACAGTTCAGTAATCAAAACTACAAATAGTAAAAACGTTTACCTTTTTTTAAATTGTATTGTGTTCATGGATTTCCTTTTTTTCAAATTCTTTTTACAGCAAGGATATGTTTTATTTGTAACTTTTATCTGTATTCTCCCTTGAATAGTAGCTGCCATTTTTATTGAAAGTGCAGAATGCATGGGCTCATGTTATTGTGAGTGGTACTGAGGATTATTTAACAAAAGAAGGGCCGCCTGAGGGAACCAGTGACATTGTATGACTACTAGGAAGTTGAAAGCTACAGTAGACACATTTGAGGTGAACTCGGGTCTCATAGTTAACAGTCGTAACTGCTATCGGCCTGTTAAATATACGGTGATATATTTGATTTAGCTCAGGGTTCAGTGACAAAAATGAAAAACTTTACTTGTATGATGTCATCATTTTTGACTCTAGCTGGGTTATATGCATGTATTTTCTTCTTACAGTAAATCAGTACTCTTCTGCCGAGTCATTATCCATTCACATTAACTTTTACATTTATTTCAGGTTGGCAAATTTCAGTGTCTTCTTTTCGTTGTTGAAATTTCACAATGTGGACCAAAAATGCATTCGATGATCTAACGTCACCTGTCGTGTGTGTGTGTGTGTGTGTGTGTGTGGCGGCGGCGGTTACACAATGTAGACCCATCTAAATCATATTCGGTTAGTCTGTTATGGTTAGTCTGGTATAAAGGCAAGGCTATATTACTTATACGTTACACTGCTACATTTAATTCATTCTTGTAATTTTCCTAATCCGCCCCGAACTACCGTTCACGTGTTAAATTATGAAATATTGAAATAACGGCCTTTTAGTTCATGTTTTTACATTTTTTAAAACCAAACCTCACTATCCGAGCATGTTATCACATTCAAGAGACCAGTCTGGAAATGGTAATAATCTCCCCCCGTGGTAACATTCATGCCTTGTTGTTTTTTTTCTAATTGTTGTCTGATTGGCATAAAAACATCCGCCATTGCATGCGATAGAAATACTTATTCTACAGACATGCAGCCTGTACCCACACAATGTGTTTATAATCACACGGCCTTTATTGTCAATATTTTAGAATACTCATTTGATCTCAAATCAAGCATTGATTAGTCTTAATTTATTGGTATTTTACTTCACTGGAGTTATATCCATCCTCTGACATTATATCATCTGTCCTTTTGTCCTGTAAATGCAAGAAAGTATCTGAAATTACAGTCAACCTCTGGTTGTATCGGCAAAGAAAATCCCATCCTATAATGCTCATTTCAATCATTTGCCAAAAATGTCTTTTAGTCATCTTCGTGTGTCTCAAACACACAGGCTACAACTTCTCGTAAAATATACAGTGCTTCACACTGTCATTTTATAGAACTACTACTTAAAGGGAACCCCCTCCAGAGCAGATTCAATAACGCATCAGAATGTTTGTAGTTAGTAACAGTTTTTTGTGCATTTGTGGTTTGAATCTTTGAAAAACTTTTTTGCTTATTCTGTTATTTCATTATGTTAGTGAGCCTCCAGTTCCCATCACATTCATGACCATGTATACTGTACAAATGTCTCCATTATGGCTTCTGGTGGAGTGGTATTTCATATCTCTTAAGCTCTCAACATGTATGCTTTTTGAAGAGTTCTGATATGTATTTTGAATATTCCAAATGCAGGACATTTTGGGAATTTTTGATATACATATGCGGTTGATTTTTATTTTCACTGCCATGACAAAGATCTGTGATCTTCTCTCCTCTGCAGATTGTATTGATAGTGAAAAATTATCCTCATTTTCTTTTGTATAATTGTTTCGTGCTGTATTCCTCCAGATATCGTGGAGTTTTATTGTTCTATTATTGCTTAGTTGACTGCTTTAGAGACAAAAAAATACAGATTTCTTATGGAAACCGATAGCCTTGAATCTAATAGAAGTTTTATGCTAAAAGAAAAAGAATGTATAGACAATCTTGTCACTATCAGAAGCTCCTGAAAGCACTGAGCTCGTGGACATTTTCCCTAAGAAATCATGTCTTTGAAATGTCCACTTGTTGTCCTGTTTCAACCCGCTCTCCACCAACCTCGTGTTTCCTGTTAAAGGCGTGCTGGTTGAAAGGAGTACCGTGTTAGTGTGTCGGGCCTCGAGGTGAACCACCACATGACGGGCCGCATAGCAAAACACTGCACGCACGTGCACTCGCATATGTTACATCACAATCTTTAGAGATTTTTATATAGTATTGTTTTCATGCTTGCACTTTAGATTACTCGTTTTTTTTTTTTTTTTTAAGAAATATCACATTGCTGTTAAGCATGTTAAGTTTGTAGGTACAATATTGTAGCTCAATTTTGTCAATTTGTATTTCATTCATACATCTGCTGCAATAATGAGAGCACAGAGGAACTTAATCACCCATTGAGCGGCGCTGTTCCGCTCCCACGTTGGTTTTTGTACCTTTTAAGAAAGAGTTTGGTTTGTTTAAACATGTAAAACACTTTCACTCCCACTTTTTTTGTCTTGTCTCAGGATTGTGGAAGTTTTGTAGCTTAAAACGGCTTTGTAAATTTATCGGACTTGGCAACAGCGTACTGATGTGAATGCTTTAAGCTGCACGGAGAAATGGATAAGTGTTAAATGTAGCACTCGGTCATGTGCGTGTACGGCGGGTGGTTAAGTATACAATTTACTGAATATGTACGGGGGAAACCGTGCTGTTTTTGTACATATATATGCAGAAATGTGATAGTAAATGTTCAACTGAAACAAAGAGTTGACATTTGAGATCTGAGCCAGAAGTAAACGTGTTGAGCCACAGTAAGCCCCCGTGCAGTTTTGGTCATTTTAAAACAACATTCCCATGTGTAGTTCTACAGGAGGATTTTATGTCATCAGCAAGTCAAATATGTACATGTATTTAAACCATTTTAACTTGCATCGGGCCGCTATGGAAAGAGTTAATTTTGATTGAAACCTTTATTTAAAACTCCTCCATAGAGACGAGTCTAATTTTTTTTAAATTTTTTTTTTTACTTGCTGTCAGTCGGATGAAATGTAAACCTGCAGGAGATGAACTTGTATTTATGCTACTGCTGCCTGCTCCGTTCGCCCAGCAGCGAGCCCAAGACGAAAGACTTGCTTACTCTTGACGAGGCGATCGTGTCTTTCTGATGGCTTACCGCCTGTGGAGCAAGAAACGTAACTTTGTTTTCTTTGTCGCTTTATTTCCTGTCTTTTTCTAAACTCAACAGGTTTTATTTTGTTAACTCATTTTGATGAAGAGTCATTACTGCAAGCTACTTTGAATCTGTCTATTCAGGACTGCTATGATATAACTTGTTAATGTGACTCTTGGATTGAATAAAAAAAAAAAAAGAAATGTGAGCAGACGCTTTTGTCACTGGCGTGATGGTAAATGTGTGTGTTTGTTGCATGATGTAGAAACGTGCTGTTAAAATGTGTTTTATCTCTGCCAGCCAAACGTCAGCATGTCCGTGTTCTGACTAATGCACAGTGAGCTGCATACAAATCCGTTGTATGATCTTGTTGTTCACAGTGCCTTTTACCCTTGTTAAAAGGAAATACTCATCGCCCCGCGTTACAAAATGTGTATCATAAGGTGGTTTCCTCTTGAATCCCCTCATCTGTCCCTTCCATCCCTCCTCACCCTACTTCTCTCTGGGTCTCAGCTGTTGCATTTATGAAAACAAGATACTCTTATTATGTTCACCTCCTCGGAAACCTCATGCATCCGGCTCGGCCCTCATCGACCCAACAATCTGTTATGAGGCCCGAGGCTCGATGGATTACTGTGTGGCTCGTGATGGCGGCGGTGGTGTTGGTGTTTAGGGGGTTAGTGGCCGATTGATCGCTGCAATTGGCTTGCAAACAAAAGTCGTCTTCAGCGCGAGAGTCATGGATCTGTCCGTGGGGAGCGGTCTGATTGGGTTATTTCAAAGACCCGGTCCTGTTTAGCTTAATTTTGAAATGGGAGAGGTCTCGATGTGAGGGCAAAAACAAAGGGGAGGGGTTGATGTTTTGTTTTGATGTGCAGTTTGATTTAACGGGAATTAAAGGAAATTAAAATTCAATACCTCCACTAAGCGTTTCATTTTTATTGACAGGGCTCTGAGATTAGAAAGTCACGTTTATTGGATTTCAATTGAGATTTTTTTTTTTTTTTACTGTGTTTCTTCTTTGAAGTAGGCAGGACCCTGTTTTGGAAAAAGAGCGCATCATTTACTCCCATATACAGGATCCGGCCGTGTCTGAATCACAATCTGATAACAGTTGTTGGGTTGTTTGTGTAAAGTACGACACACACACACACACAGTCCTGTGTTGGGGGATAAATGCATCTCATGCACTCTTGAGTTCTCGTGGTCTCTCGCTGACCTCTATAGTTCACAATGGCTCAGTGTCGCCATAAATGGAGACACGGCTGTCCCCAATCATACTATGTGTATCTTCCTGCTGACAGGCTGAGAGGGAGTGTGAATTCCTTTAACATGTGCTTTCTGCCCCCCCTCCCCCCCCGGACCTCCAGTTTGGACAGTGTGGAGCTCTAATGTGTATTAAAAGCTTCTCTTTACACCAAGACGCTTGTCAGACTTCCTCGCTCACCTTTCCAGCTGGATCGAGTCATTGAACTCCTGTCTGTGCTCATGGCTTGTATTTTATTATGATCACAAACACGCTTAAGATGCTTTTGACTTTCCACAAGCTTCTACCACGTCTTGATGTATAATAATAAACATCTAAAGTGATTTAGAAAAGCGGTAAAGATGGGAAGCCAAGATTTCAGGGGCTTTAAATTGCTTTCTCATGGGGGGGGGGTTTATACCCTTGTTTAGGACTCAATTTATCAAACATGACATTTAACCGCTTTGGTTATTTGTTTATTGATTATTTAACCACAGCTGTCCCACCATTGTGACACCTTAAGGGTTCACTGTAGAGTGTAATCACGATTTAGATCTCCCAGAACGTTTATCTCATGCCTTCCTGACTTGATCTCACACAGTAATAGCGCCTTCTAGTGGCATTAGACAGTTAACGCTCGTGCACTTTCACATCCTCCAACTACAGATGAATCTGATACACTTAAAATGTGGTGAGAAAAGCCTTAAGACCTTAATAAAGCATCACGCTGAAGATTATAAGAATGTGTTAAGAGGGAACAGAAGTTTGATCTTTCGACATAAATACGTAAATTGATGTAACTCCACTGTACATGGTCAGGTGTTTGTTTTTTCAAATTTGACATGTTTGCAACTCCAAGTATGTAAACAATGACGCACTATTTGTAATCCCAGTCGTAGTGCCTCCTACTAGTAAGTGGACGTTAAGATCCTCATAATGCTTTTTGTGGAATGCTGTGCCACAAAAAACAAAAAGCTCAAGTAAAGACACATACCTTCATATCTTAATAATTCTCTAAGGAGCACGTTTTCAAGCCAACCTGAAGTTTTTTTTTGCCAGTTCCAGACATTACCGAACGTAACTTTAACTCCTCCTATGCAATTGTTTCAAAGAGCTCAGTAAAGCCATAAGGCCTCGATGATTTGTAAATGTATGTATGTAAAAGTTGAGCTTTCATGGAACTCCATGCTTGTGTTGTCATTTGGTTTGCCATCATACATCTGTTTTAACTTGACTGCAGTTGGTCAAAACGTCCCAAACTTGACATGCTTGATGAGTTGTGGACCTCGGCATGCTAATATCAACTCATGGTCATAGCGCCACCTACTGACAGCCAAGCAGCTCTACAATTGCCGCAGTCCAAAAACTGAACTCCCCACAAAAAAAGACTTCTCTGATCTAAATATGTGCAAAGTAAGATGTTTTGAGAGCAAAAATTGAATGAAAAATAATTCTGAAACGCTTGAATGTAGAGTTTTCAGTAACAGTACATTGAATTGTTTGTTTGTTTGGTGTGTAATGTAAAGCAATTCAATGCAACCTGAAGTATATATATATATATATATCAAGCTGCACCTATTGCTGTTGTAGATTCCAGATTGTACTTTATGAACTCAACTTTGGCGTTACATTTGTTTCTCTCCAAAAAGATGTTTGTCTTTTTCCACACGGAAATATACATTCTGCTTTTTCTCCTCAACTCCTTCCGCTGCGGGTCCCTAAGCGGTGATTGTCAGAGCCACCTGCACAAACAACCCATTGGTTGTGATAACTGCATTTTCTTTGGCACTCTGTAATGATACAAACATTCACTGTTTTATAGATATTTACAGGCGCACATTTCTAATTGCATTCGGAGCTTTAGTCAACGCTTAAGGCCTTGCAAAATGGCCTGATGGTCACAGAAATTATTTTGTGCTTCAACCAGAGTCCTGCCAGCACCCTCGTTGTGTGCAGAGGTGCGAGGGGCCCGATCGATGCTGCTTGCAGCGTAATGTTTGCTTGTGTTTACTTCACAGATTTACAGACACGAGGGAAAAGTCATTCAGGGAAAGTGCCTTAATCAGCTGAGAAGAAAATGCAATGATGTGGGAGAGAGGAGGAGGTGAGTACGGAGGGTGGGAGGAAGGGAGGAGTGACGGCGATAGGTTGGGGTGGGTGGGGGGGTTGTTGTTGATTGATTCTCATACAAGAGTGGTATTGCAGACAGATCTCCATACCAGACCACAGGGTGCTGTGAGATCTGTGTGTCTCGCTGTGAGGGGCTTTCTAGAACTGCCACAGACTTTTTCTGTCTTCCTCCTCGTCTCCTGTCCTATTGTGGATGTAAATCTCTTACTGTCGTTTTTTTATTCTTTCAGTTTCTAAAAAAAAAGAAAAAAAATGTATGCTTTAAACTTGGTTTGAGTCTGAAATATCGAGGACGGTCCAGGTGAATATGGTCAGCATCAGTTTGCAGCACACTGAAGAGCCTCAGCACGCCTGGAATTAAATTGTTTAAACTGACCGGTGGAGGAGCTTTTGCGTGACATATTTTAAAGGTGAGTGCTTTTGTTTCCTTTAAATATATTTATTTTGTGACGTAACACATATTTCCTATTATTATACACTTTATTATTGTGCATGTGTATGCATGTATTTATATAAAATGTAATGGTGAAATTTACTGAACAAATTATTAAATTCAGTGGAATGGTTTAAATATGAAGATGATCAAAACATTTTACAATTTTAATGTTTTTGAAAATATGTATATTCCCATTTCAACAGACTAGATGTTTTCATCTGTAATTTTAAATAGCCACATTAAAAAGCAAAAAAAAATGTACAAAATATAAAACATTATTTAGCTATATTAACTTTAATATTATTTTAGTGAAACGTTTTTAGGGGGAAATCTGGTCAAAATTAGCTGGACATGTTGACGTTAACAGGGTTAGTAGATACTGGGCCAAATCTGAGCAAAATGGCGATCAACAAGTGTGAAATGAAAGGAGCATGCTGTGATGGCCTGGTGGAGACGCTCCCCATGCCATTCTGTTACATGCAGACTCATTGCAGACTCTGCTCATCTCCACTCTCCTCCTAATCCGTCTGCGTCAAACCAGGTGTCACTCAAAAACATCGACAGATCTGAATGTATATAACGACATTGTTTGTCTCCTGTGATTATCTCCTATACTGTTTTTAAAAAAAACATGTTTACGCTAAATGTCGTGCTAACCTGATTAAGTGTGGTTACATTTGCAATTGTAACCCAGTTCCCCTCCAAAATAGATTTCTCCTTCCTCCTCCACAACCAGCGAGATCTCACCTCCGAAGCCTGAGACCCCGTCGCCCTGATGTCCTCGCTTGTAGCCCCGGAAAAGCCCCCCTCCGACACCATGGGCCCTAAGGAGGTTAGTGCGTAGCTTACAAAGGCAGTGGAATAATGGCATGCAATTCATGCTGATAGAACAAACAAAAACAAATTAACGACACTAAGCTTCTTAATTATGTTCATTTATCTCTTATCTCTTATCTCAGTAATCCATCACGCAGGGTGGGGAAAATGACTGCAATAGTAGCGAAAGCCACATTTTCTGTACCCTAAAATGGATTGAATGGCGTCTTATGTCAAATCTAGTCTTAACTGCTCGTAGGACTGCATGTAACGCCTGATGCATAAAGAGTTGATAGCCGCTGTCTGACATGAGTTTAAGAGAATAATGCAGTGGTGATGCTTTGATCACTAAAAGAGACTTCAAATTGCCCTTTTGAATTGGATTGATTCTGAACCACTCAATGTCTCTAGGTGGAGCTGACCCTGGTGAAGGAACAGAACGGGGTTCAGTTCACCTCGAGCGCCATCGTGGCTCCGGCCCCGACTCAGATTAACTCCAGTGGGGAGGAGGAGAGGGAGACCTGGGGGAAGAAAATCGACTTCCTCCTGTCTGTGATCGGATTTGCCGTGGACCTCGCCAACGTCTGGAGATTTCCCTACCTGTGCTATAAAAATGGAGGAGGTGAGATGGGATAAAGGGGCGCAGTTGATGAAGAGAGCGCCCGTCGATGGGTTCATGCACTTAACTCACATTCATTCACAGACTATTTGCACATGTATTCAGGTCGAAGTTTGTGTGCGTGTTCCTTGTTTTTGTTGGTTGCTGTTTGAGTTTTTTTCCCCCTTTTACAGAGATCAAAATAGGGGAAAAACCACCACAGCTGCTCTGAATAGATTAGCTCTAACAATCACTGCCACTAATTATGGCTGTTTAACATAGAGCTGCCATTACGTTGAGGAGCTATAAATAATACTGCAGCCGTAGTCCAGGCTTATATCTCCCCCGAATCTGGCATGCTGTCACACCTGTATCTTTTTCAAGGGAAAGGACAGTTTTATTTGAGTAACTAAACCCCAATATTTTTCTCTTTATTATTACTTGTTGCATGTTATGCTTTTCATTTCTGGCAGCATATTTAAGGGGGAGAGAGAGAGACGTTGTGTTTGGTGGTCGGCACCAAGGGGCCTGAACACAAGGAATTTTTTTAATTTTAATAGGTTAAAAAGTTTTAATAGCCGCCATATTTCCTACTTTAACTGCACTGACGTTTGATTCGTGTGTGTGTGTGTGTGTGTGTGTGTGTGTGTGTGTGTGCGCGCGTAGGTGCGTTCCTCGTGCCATACCTGTTCTTCATGGTGATAGCAGGCATGCCTCTCTTCTACATGGAGCTGGCTCTGGGACAGTATAACAGGGAGGGGGCAGCAGGAGTCTGGAAGATCTGTCCCATATTTAAAGGTAGGAAATGGTCACATGACGCTCGAACAGGAATGCTTTCACACGCATTCTAAATATCCGTCATGCTATTCAC
Source organism: Gasterosteus aculeatus (assembly GCF_964276395.1). Classification (NCBI taxonomy): domain Eukaryota; kingdom Metazoa; phylum Chordata; class Actinopteri; order Perciformes; family Gasterosteidae; genus Gasterosteus; species Gasterosteus aculeatus. Next base: position 13,026,005 of record NC_135707.1, on the reverse strand, counting down.
ATGCCCATGTGTCTGATAACAGACTTTTTAACATCTGCACGTGTTTCTGTCTGCTGGTCTGCCCACCTGCCTGTCTGTCCACCTGCCTGTCTGTCCACCTGCCAGTCCCCTTTGTCTCCTCGTCTGTGGCGTAGAGCTGGGCGGCAGGCATTGTTTATCCTCCACAGAACATCAGGCTCTGTTGGCACTCAGATGGAAAGCAAATGAAAATTGGGCTTTTAGACTCTTGTCCTGATTGTCCAAATCCTTCTGTCAAACAGTGGCGAGGGGTACTTATCCACACGTCGATAAGCAAAGCGCAGTTCGGGAGAAAGCCACCCAAACGTGCACTAATGGAAAAACAAACATTTAGACCAATTGCTTCTGAGCAAAGTCATTGGTTGGAAATATAATAACACGCTTTGCTTGGTTCAACTTTATATTCTCTACGCACAGTCTGCAGAGTGTGATGCGAGTGTATTTGTTCTTTCTCCTAAGGTGCATTTTTAACATCGCCATATGAATTTAAAGATGCAACAGAAATTGAGCCTCAAACGCCATAGTTGCACAAAGACCAGCTGTTGCTCCACTGTCTTTGTGTGTGTGTGTGTGTGTGTGTGCGCCTCCTGAACTTGTGCCGTCTGTCAGGGGACACGCTGAGCAGGTTGACGTTCTAATCACACGTTTCACTCTCTCTCTGTCTCTCAGCAGGGGGATGATGATAATTATTCAAATGTACACATACACGTTCCCGTATTGACAGTAATTATTCTGATCAACAAGCTGGTTTCCTCTCAGGATCAATGCATTTGAAAAAAATGCCAAAGAAAGGCCGACTAAGCGGGAGAGAGGGAGGGATGGCTTGGCCTCATGTGGCGCTAATAAGAGGCATCGCTCCCTGGACAAATATCACATCCACATCACAGGGGGAATCAATAAGGCACACTGTCGGTCATGCCACTTGGCAAGAGATAACAATTACATTTCGCCTTGGAAGAGGACATTGTTTCAGATGTATAGAAAGGGTAGATGTGTTGATAATTAGAGGCATGAAGAGGCAATCTTCAGAAGCCGCTGTGCTTCCTGTGAGACTGCGGGCCGTGTTTCATAGGCTGCTGTCGTCATACTGAGTGAGAAACGGCTCGCGGCGTGCGCTCTGGTGGTGTAATCTGTCAGGATCTAGTCGGTGTTAATTATGAACCGTATTTGGAAGATAGTACTGTTTCTGCTCCTTATGACCAAATACTATAACATCATAATTTCATTAGTTTAAAAACATTCCTGCAATAAAGTGATAATCTAAAAGTTTTATTTTTATATAAACGGCACTATGGCTTTTTGAGGTCAAACAATGGTGAGTTAGCCTACGACACACACAGCTGTTATGTTTGCAGGATTATGACCCGGGTGTCTGTGCTGAAATAAGTGAGATTCAAAAACATACCTGTTAGGATTAGCACTGTCACTGTTTACTGTGGGGTGCATGATAAAAGCATCCAGTATGCTAAACGTGTGTGTTGCATGCAAGTGTGAAAAGGTGGCCAACATCCAAGGAAACATAACGTTTTGTTTCCCCGAGCAAGACAATTAACATGTATTAGAACACGGCAGGAATCCTCTCGTGTATGTATGAAGCTATTTACTGCAGCTGATCAAGCTTTTGGCATTTATAACTTATTCACATGCAGTAAGGTAGTCGCTGGGGTTGGAGTGTCCAGTTTCCAGTACATGGGACAAGTAGCCAACCTCCAAATGTTTGCAGGAACAGTAAGAGCACTGTTGCCATGGCAGTGGCATGAAGGATGGTCAATGGTGCTGATTCATGTATTGAACACAGTCTCTCCTCTTCCAATCAATACATCTCTGTCTTTAATGCCTATAAATGTGATTCATTTGTGTGCCCCCAACAGGTGTAGGGTTTACAGTGATCCTCATTTCCCTCTACGTCGGTTTCTACTATAATGTCATCATCTCCTGGGCGCTGTTCTACCTCTTCTCCTCGTTTACTAGCGAGCTGCCGTGGGTCCATTGCAACAATACTTGGAACAGTCCTAACTGCTCCGACTGGGCTGACAACAGCTCAATCGGTGACATTTACAAGGCAACCCCTGCTCAGGAGTACTTTGAGTAAGTCGGGCTGAACTCGGGCTGTAATGTTTATTGATTCATATTTTTGGGGATGTATTTTTTTCATATTCAAGAAAACACAATTACACAGATGAAAAGTCAGTTTGCACCGCCGTCCACTCTTCAAAGAACTGAGCAGCTAATTGTGAATGTGAGATGTGGCAGAGACCAAAAAGAAGATTAGGACTGATGTATGGACATCAGAATGTGTGTATTTGTCCAAACGCTTCGGCTTTATATCTCCAATGCACAATGTCCACAGGAAACTACCACAATCTCACAATAGCTGCAACCACATGTGTGTGCTTTATAGGGCGAAGAAAATGTGGCGGCCAAAAGATAAAACTGAATAGACTTGTAATGTCTTAGAATACCAATTTATGAGTAATCCCAAATAAAAGACATTAGATAATCCAAAGTACAACAGTTTTCCTCAGAATGGATCTAAAGTTTGGATGCATTTAAATTAAGCTGAGTCCGAAGTTCTAAAAGCGAACAGATGTCTCCGCCAACAGTATGGAAAGGGGGGGGTGAGGGTGTATCTATCTCCTGACAGTTTGTGACATGTGATCCAGGCTGGTTGAAATAGCAGTGTGCTGGTGCCGTTTACGCAGAACCACCTGCAGACAATTTGACCACATCAGTCCAACAGTGTTAAACATCCTAATCCATTTGTCTGAAATGACCCGGCTCACATACTCAGCAATGTTCTGTATTCCAGGTGAAACATCAACAACACGTTACCTTTTGTTGCCAGTGCAGTTTTTCTATTCGTCTGTCACGATCTTTGAGACATTTAACTTTACTAAGTTCCAACATTTTCAAGCAACCGGCGCTTACATGTCTCTGGTCACCAATGAAGCTGCAGGTACAGAGCTAGATTGCTTTGTAGGCCTGCTGTAAATCAACGACTGAACACTCTCTTTCCCTAGACGAGGGGTGCTCCACATTCAGGACAGTAATGGTATTGATGATCTGGGCCGACCACGTTGGCAGTTGACTTCCTGTCTAGCCGTGGTGATTGTTCTGCTCTACTTTAGTCTCTGGAAGGGAGTCAAGACTTCTGGCAAGGTAGGAATTTTTACAACCCCCATGTTTCTTGTATGTGAAACCCATAAAAGTATTGTTTTATCGAATTTTTGATACCAGAGCAAAGCAAATATGTTTTCCATAGCAGCAAAACACATTTTAAAGTTTTTCATGCTCTCTAAGCTGGTGGAAAAAAGTATTGAGACGCTTTACTTTCAGTTCAGTTTCCTTTCGCATAATATTCCTAATTGAAAGTAGTAGCCTTTCTTTCAGGTGGCTTGAATAGGTGCTGCGGCCCTCATCTACAACAGTAACCTACTTGTCTTTGCTCTCGTGCTGTTACTCTTCTTTGTTTAATTCAAGTCTAGTTTAGTTTTAGTTATTTCGTTTGTTTTAGTTCAAACTGGGAAGCATGCAGACGGCCGCCTGGTGCAGGTGGTGTAATACTCTGATTACCTCAATAGAGCCCTTCTCAAAACAACTCTTTAAAGCAGGTTTTAACAAATAAGAAAACAAAACTATGTGGCTGTTTTAGAACGGTAATAACCTTGTCCAGTCATTTCATCTGGCCCAAATATAATGATTGGATGGTCTAGCTGTGTCTGTATGCCGACGTGCCTTCATTCTGCCCGTGCACTGAACGCTCATCATCGGAGTCCTGCTAGCGTGACAGTGTTCTGCGTGTGTGTGTGTGTGTGTGTGTGTGTGTGTGTGTGTGTGTGTGTGTGTGTGTGTGTGCGTGCAACCCGTTCAGGTCGTGTGGATCACGGCCACAATGCCCTACGTGGTCCTGACTGTGCTTCTGCTCCGTGGAGTCACCCTGCCTGGAGCCATTGATGGCATTAAGGCCTACCTCTCTGTGGACTTCCTCAAACTCTGTGACGCCAAGGTGAGTCGCAACTGTTCTTTTTTTTTTTTTACAACTGCAAACATAATGATGTAACTTCCCTGTTTAAGGATTGCCAGCAGCAATGAGTGAGTGCCTGGAAGCAAAGGCAATATTGACTTTATTTTTAATATTATCTGACTGTGTTTCATTATCACAAAAAAGATGGGATAAGAAAGAATAACTTGATAAATAAACAAAATAAATGAATGAGATGTATGACAATATATATAATTGGGGAACACACAAAGTTCTTTAATTAGGGCGGTTGCAGGGTTCGATGGTCAGCTCTTTCAGTCTACATGTCAATATACTGAACCACAAATTGCTCCTATGGGTGTGAATCACTGTTTGAAGACCAGAAAGGCCTGATATATATATATATATATATATATATATATATATATAAAGTCCATTTCCCATTGATTACCATTGCAACGTTGGTTTACAATATAAAGTGCTGTTAGAAAAAATGGAGAAAATACTTGTTTGTTTCCTATATCTAATACGTTCCTCATCTGTGAAAGCTGCTATCACAACACCAAAGAGCTTGATAAGTATGTATGCAGGACTAAAGAACTCGGTTATGCAGAATGAGAGCGAAAGCGAGAAGAGGGACAGAGAGATGCATGGCAGCAATTGGGGAATTAGATTAGATAGATTCATGAAGCAGTAATTTGCAAAATTACCCCCCGTATTCAAGCGCGTCTTTCATCTACTGCTGTTGAATGAGTTTCCTGCAATTATCCCTAATAATGGCTTTTTTCCCTCTCCTGTGCCTTTTGTCTGACGCTTCACACAAGTGCGCTTGTTCTGTTGCTCCCCAGGTCTGGATCGAGGCAGCAACACAGATCTGTTTCTCTCTGGGAGTGGGGTTTGGTGTGCTAATCGCCTTTTCCAGCTACAACAAATTCAGCAACAACTGTTACAGGTACAAACACACGCGGCAAAGAATGAGGGAGGGGGGGGGGGGGTACACAGGGACAGACAGGGGACTGGGAGTTGCTTAACACACATACACAAACACACACACGACCCATAAGCAGGTGAATTACAATAACCTTTGAAGCTCCTTGAAACCCGCTATGTCTCTTTGACACCACGCTGGGCCACGGACAGCCGGAACAACAATCAAAACCGTCGCACTCTTTGAAAATCAGCAGGTTTTATCTCTGTCTGTTTTTTTATTTGTCTGTTTCTGATAACTGATTCCTCCATAAGCCAAACGCAAAACCACCGTCAACATATTTGGCCAATATGTCTGAATTTAAAAATGATGGACGGCTTTGCACATTATCTGCAGACTAGATCTTAGACTCCTCGCGTCCCTTTCACACATTCTTACACACTAAGTCCTTAGTATTCTTTCCTTAATTGAGGTAAGTTAAAGTCCAAACAGACAGCAGGCAGACACACATAATAGGCAAATCATGGACCATCTTACTAATCCATTCATTCATTCATTACAAAATCCTCCTGTACTGTTGTTTTATTTCACCTCTTATTATTTTATTTATCTATCCAGAGACGCGATCATCACAAGCTCCATCAACTCCTTGACCAGCTTCTTTTCCGGCTTCGTGGTCTTCTCCTTCCTTGGGTACATGTCCCACAAGCACAATGTCGCCCTGGACAAAGTTGCCAGAGACGGTACGGTATTATTTTTCCTACTTTTGACAAAGCTTTGATGTTCCAAATGCCTGGTTTGTTTGTGTTTTTTGCCCTTTTCTACCTCCCCATGCTTGAATTTGTTCCGTAGGTGCTGGTTTGGTGTTTGTCATTTACCCAGAAGCGATTGCGACGTTGCCTGGATCATCCGTGTGGGCTGTTATCTTCTTCATCATGCTGTTGACTCTTGGAATTGACAGTGCTGTAAGTATAAAACCCCTCAGAAGTCATTCCTGGAAATTCGACTAGGCTTAAAATCATCCTTAACTAGTCTGTTTCATTTTGAACTCAATAACGCAAAATGCCCGAACTGTTGGGATCCACTTATATTAGGCATCATCCCTCATGAATGCATCCATGTGCTACATCTACTGTGACCCGCTGACCTTGTGCTTTAATCCAATTCCTCACTATCTTCTGTTGTAGATGGGCGGGATGGAATCGGTGATCACGGGTCTAATTGACGAGTTCAAATGCCTCCACAAGCACAGAGAGCTGTTCACCCTCTTCATTGTTGTCTCCACGTTTCTCATATCCCTCTTCTGTGTTACAAATGTACGTATTCCACGGAGCAGTCTTACTCTTTCCCACAAACATTTTGTCATTTGCATCAACTGTATCATCAGATTCGTCTTCCCGTATTATCCGTTGAGCTTATTTTAAAAACACCATGATCGTACACTTGTCTCTCCAGGGCGGGATGTATGTGTTCACTCTGCTGGATCACTTTGCGGCAGGAACATCGATTCTCTTTGGAGTGCTTATTGAAGCCATCGGCATCGCATGGTTCTATGGTGAGAGAGATGGACAGCAGAAAAGAGGAATGAAAACCCGATGAATTATGTTTTCATGACCGACAAAGCTGATGCCATATCAAGGGTTTGATAAGGAATCATTTGTTATAGCTGTGCTGTGCCACAGGATGGTCGCATAGTTGCATTAGACGTACGGTGGCTGCAGCTAAAGGGCCTATTCCTTCTAGTGGTTTGGGCATCTTCATTCACTCTAAAAGTAAAAGGACACTGAAGCTGTGCTGCTCATTAGAGCTCAGTGAGGTCGAGTTGACGGCCTTTCGAACACCGTTGATGCTGCAAATGTTTTAACTCGGCAGTGAGATAACGCACCACATAAAGTAAACTGCAGCTGGGGAACAATTGTGGTGGGTGGCAAGTAGGGGTGACCTCAAGTCAATTGCTCTCTTTGTGACAATCTTTACAATGCTATATTGTTTATGTTTCAATCGTCCAATACACAAAATCTCTAAATTACTGTTTGTCTTTGCATACGATACAGAGCTTGGGGATTATTATCAAGCACTCTAGCCGTACAACACATAAGAAAGACTTAACTTGTATAGTAAAAACAGCCTCCACTTGTTACAGCACAACCACATAATGCAGCAGGCACAGAATATTAACAAAAAACCATGAAAAGGTCAGGGAAGAAGGTTTCCCTGACCTTCCGTATGGGGTTTCTTGTCTCATGTCTACTGAAACTGGACTGTAGAGGGATCCACGGAGGGATAAATCCTAACTACGCCCCCAGGTGGGGTCAGCATATTGCACCACTTTGGTGGGTCCTGACCTTGGCAAGCCAGATAAATCAAGCCTACGGCTTGGCGGATCTTTTTTCCCCCCATCCTCATAACTGCTGAGAGGAACCTTTGACCTCTGGCCACTGTGGTCTTTTGTTCCGCTGTCCTCTGGATAAATACATTGAGCTGTGCTGAATACCTGGCAGTGTGTCTGGACATATTCCTTTTCAGTGAGAGATGCCTTCCAGGCATGAATAAAAAAATAAAATAAAAAAAAGTAGAGCCAGGTGAGCTGGAAAAAAAAGAAGCTGTGATGAAGCAAAAATTGCAGTGGCTTATTAAAAATGACTCCACAATGATACTTTAGTCACCTACTGTCTTTACATTGTTTAGAGATTCTCAATACATGTCGTTCAAATGTATCAAAGTATCTCCATATATTCCAGGAGTGGACCGATTCAGTGACGACATTGAAGAAATGATCGGCCAGCGCCCCGGCTTGTACTGGAGGCTGTGCTGGAAGTTTGTCAGCCCGTGTTTCCTGCTGGTGAGTCTGTGCTTTCGTACCTCACATTTTTGTTTAGAGTGACTGGTGAATGCAGGTGTGATACAATGCTTGTGTTGGAATATTACAGTATTAAAGAGGATAGACAATTAACAGGAAATATTTTGAACCAATGCCGCCTCTGAGCTTTTTTGCATTTAAATCCTTTTCCTCCATAGTTTATGGTGGTGGTGAGCTTCGCCACGTTTAACCCCCCGAACTACGGCACCTATTCCTTTCCTCCGTGGGCTAACATGGTTGGATGGTGTCTGGCCATTTCCTCAATGTCCATGGTGCCTCTCTACGCCATCTACAAACTCTGCATTCTGCCTGGAAAGTTTTGCGATGTGAGTCGACTCTTAACTTAAATGGAAATGATCAAGTGTTCTTTTAGAATGTCGAACTTTAAGACTATTTAAATGTATCCACCCTTCTCCTTAAACAGAGACTGGCTTATGCCATCACCCCAGAGACGGAGCACCATTTAGTAGACAACGGGGAGGTTCGGCAGTTTACAGTAAGTGCAGACATTTTAATTTTTATTGAATCCCCGAAATTGTTTATTGCTGTGGTCAGCTGTAACCTTTTGACATTTGGATCAATATTTATCAATGATGTTAGATGTTCTCCCTATTGAAGGAGGTAGTAGAATAATGCATTGTTTAATTTCATGGACATATTTTATTTTCCCCACAGCTGCAACACTGGTTGGTGGTCTGAGAGAGAGAGAGAGAGAGAGAGAGAGAGAGAGAGAGAGAGAGAGAGACTGTACACTGGGTGGATGAAAGAATGAATGCACAGCAAAGGTCTGAAGAAAAATGAAGAGAACAGAAACTGCTATTTCGATGTATCACAATGGTGGTTGTGGGGGAAGGTGCAATCGAAACGTGCAGACAAAAAAATCCCCATAGACATTGTAGTGTGCTTTAACTTAGTTTTGAAGTGGTGGAACTGTGCAATGATCCTCTCCACCGTTGTGTTGGCGCTAGTGAATGGGATTCAGTTAAACGCGTAACATGGTGTTCAGGCGGCTTCTTCTCAAAAATAGTATAAATATTTTTCTTTTGGTCATGCGTATAGATTTCCCACAGATGGACTCAACATCTGGAATAGTTTATTAGATGACTTTTTGGAAATAAAATAGTTTTTATTAGTCAGACATGAACGCCACAGTTATAGGTTTCACTGAATCCCAGTCCATGTCTTGTTTATTCTATTATATGTACTTGCTCTTACAAAAGACTGTTATAGTAAATATAATTGTGACAGACCTAAGAAGAAAACGCCTACTTTTGTTTACATCAAAAGACATCGTCTGAATTACCTACAACTACTATGACACAACACTACCTGGGCTTTTTCACATCTCGTCTTAACGAAAAATGACTTATTAGTTACAAGTTAATAGTATTAGAATGTTTAAAAAGAAAAGTAATTTTCCCTTACGGTGTTCCTGCTATGGCTCACGCCGGATAAACCAACTAAAAGCACAAGCTGACCAGCAAAGCAGTTGGGAAGTATTACCAAGTGTTGACTTATTTTCCTTCCATCCCATTGGCGGATATATATTCTAAATATCCTGAATGGGTTCAAAAACCCCAAGGTTCATCTGCCTATTAAGTGAGCGAGCAACTTCAAAAAAAGGATCACTGACACGATGATAAAAACATCATCAGCTGCACTGCTGATTTAGTCAACCAAAGACTAAAACGATGTCAAATCAATAGACCACTTGATTGTTATACCAGGTTCACCGCCATCATTTGTAAGTTGGTGCCAATGCACTTTTCATTTTAGTTAATTTAACCTTAATTGTGTATTATTATACCCACATAGTTTAGGGTGGTGATTTACAGACATTGTCACAAAATCCAGAAAGCGTAATGCTTTAAATATATTTACAATACAGTTTAAGGCTCCTTTTTATTGAATTGCCAATTAATAGTGGGTAGTATAAATATATAGTCATTTAAGTGATATATCTGTGTAAGTAAATGTACTGTAGAGGGGCTTGTATCGTATTGTTGTGTATGACATAGAATAATGAGACCATGGACATATACACATAAACCCGTATATATTGTGTATACTTGTGGTACATGTAACACACTAAAGGGTGAATTCAATGGTAAGCCTGTACTGCTCTACTGTGGCTTGTGGTGTTTCTGACTGTAGGACTTTGTTTTGTACTGTCAAATAAAGTAGAATTAATGGAATTTTTACTTTTAAAATGTCCCTCTCTGCTTTGCCCTTTTCTTCAATCATTGTTACGATTAAATAACAATTATAGGTGCCAGAGAAAAAAAGCCACAAATGTGTGCACCCTCTCGAGAAATATTTTTGAGATGGGAAATTGGTGGCACAGATGGTGATTGGGTTAATTGAAGCCCTGGTATAGAAATTGAATTTGCAGATCAATATAACGATGCCTCTCACGGTGAATTTGACCTAATATCACACGTTACTTTGCACTATATAAGAGATATATTCTCTTTGTCAAATTAACCGCTGCATGCTCTTGATTTATGGATTGTATTTCATAATGACACATTCAGTGTATTACGGAGAATACACCATTCCGATGCGAGGAATCAAAGCTCTCTGGAGCAGAGGAGTCTTTAAGGTGACCGACAGCTTCTACATTCACCCCACAAGCATGACAGTACCTCAGCAAAGTGTGGAATTAAAGGCAGTGACCGCTATCGTACAATCGCCATGTCCTCAATAACCCATAAGAAAAACAAAATTAATTGTGTTCACCTGTCAAACTTCCTTTCTCATAACTGCAGTTGGCTCAAGCTATAGCCAGTGTTTGGTATTTCTCTTCCGGGGTAGTGGAGACACACAGCCGACTCCTGGAAGTCGATCCGATCCTTATGTTTGTGGATCCATCAAAGTTTTGAGTAATACAAGCACTGTTCGGGATATCATATTTTATTTCTATGAAATGCTCCACTGTGGCCCTTTAATGTTGTTCACACTTTAACACTCTATCCAAATATTGTGTTCAAAATTCCAAAATGAGCCACCAAATAGATCAATATGCACGTCATCAACATATATACAGTTGTGGTCAAACGTTTACATACACTTGTAAAGAGCATAATGTCATGGCTCTCTTGAGTTTACAGTTATTTCTACAAGTCAGATTTTTCTCTGATAGAGTGATTGGAACAGATACTCCTTCGTCACAAAAAACATTCATGAAGTTTTTTTTTTTTATGACTTTGACCACAACTGTCTAGGCAGTGATATTTCAGTGATAGTTTTAAGCTTTTTCCAGTTTGACAGCATGACTCTGGATCCAAAGTGCTCATTTCAGTAACCAGGGAGTCGAGGACAATCTGCACAGACAGAGGACCATAAATTCTTAGCAGACACAATGTGGAGATGTTTACTATTTAATGTATTGAAAATATTGAAACCCCCCCGGTTCCATTGGTCCTCACTGACGGTGGGAAAAGGGAATTATTATATAATTTGCTCACGCTCCTATTATAAATTGCAACAGTAAACCAGGTAATGTCTCCCATAAAACGTTGACCATCAGTCATTGTTTTTATTTCTTAGATCACATGGAAGGTGATATAGTGAATCTAAATATGTGTTTTCAAATTTCTCCTCTCTTCTATTTGCTGACCCTGAATCAAGGCTCAGACAAATGTCAAGCAAAGACAATCGCAAAGCAATTTTGGCCATACGAGGATCAGGTTTAAAAGGTGCAATTTTCACAACCAGAAAACGACAGCAATCATGTTTAATTTCATGTCTTGCAACAAACGGTGAAATCAAAAGGATATAAACAAGGATCAGGGTGGTGAACTTCAGCATATGATTTGGGGATTGCTTCAACACATGCCAAGTTTCCATCTAAAATTTAGTCTCATTTTTAGTTACTACTTTTGGTAAATTGGAATAAGAACATTCTAATTGTGTTTGCATGCTAATATTCTTAGTTCAGCATGAAGTCATTCTAGAACTAAGTTAGGAGCTATTCTACTTTTGCAGGAGAAGGCTGTTAATCTAGAAAAGGTGGTATGGCATTCATATTTATTTCAAATCCACTCGTTTTTCTTTTTCCTCTCATCCTCTTATTTACAAGCCTGTGAACACTACCACTTTGCGTCTGCTTCTGACACACCGGTACCCCCTTTAACTGTGTTTGAAAGTGGTTAAGTTAGGTTATGAGCTTTGTTTGGGCCTTTAGTTGAGGTTGTTCTGGTCAAAGCGATGGGCTATGCAATGCATTATGTCAAAGTTTCCTCACATATTTAACTGTTGCCAGTTTAATGTTGTATTCCTGCTAACAATATAACATTGTTTCAATATTCTGTTGAGAAACAATGTATCCGCTCCACTCACCTGCTTAACAATCGTCTTGATCTAACAAGAAATAAAGTAGCACCATCTTGTGGTTTCAAGAGAAAGTTACAACAATGACCTTGATGTTAACAGTTGAACAGAGCTGGTGTAGGGTCACAACAAGACGGACAAATATTGTACAATATCCTATTAATTGTATGTTCTACCTCTACACTCACTGCTGCTTCTCATGAAAGTGGGGGTGAAAGTAAAAATAGGTTTTGGTGATTGACCCTGACAAAAATAAACAGAAGTTAACATGGTTTGTTTCGACAACTAAACTAATATCTGTAATATTTTCAGTATGGAAATTAACAATAAATACCCAAATATTCCACATCTGTATAGTTTGAATACATCTGGCTGTAAATCGATGCGACAGGAAACGTGGCGCTTGACAATCATGTGCAATAGAGTACACTTGTTGTTATGCAACACCATTATGGTACACTGTCCTGACAAACATGTTTTTATCCCACTTTCGCGATGTCACTGCCGGGATTCCAATTGGTCTCTTGATGCCCAATTAAACCTGCTCACGTTGCTGCTGGAGAGTTTTGAAACGTCTCAGTGCAACTTTCTCTTTTTCTCCAACGAGCCCTCGGTGCATCAATAAGTGCGCATTTGAAAGAAAAAGAAAAGTATTCTCTTCTAATCCCTTAATGATTGACCGCTCGTTGATTTGCGCATTCGTCGAGGTCCCTGGTAACCGGTCGAGGGAAGTGCGGCGTGTTCCCATAGATACATCCCAACAGATGCGCTCCCGCGATGCCCAGCCTACACCGAGGGGGGCCGCAGGGCTCCAATTGGCTTCCAGCCGCCGCTGGGTGCGTATAGCGGTGCCTGCCCCCCCTGGTGGATTGGATTTCTGCAAACATCTTGGATAGTTTAGATGCATATGCACGTGCTGGTGTGTTGTTTTTTAATCAGTAACTTCCCACTAACAGTCGACCGTTGCCTCTGAGCGCTTGATGTGTCCCAACTGCTGTCGTCTCCGGAGAGCTGCGCGCCGCTCCAGCCCCCCTCGACTCTGACCATTTGGCGTGGATGCAGCAGCTCTAATGTAATTACGATGGCCTATGTGCTTTTGTCTCGCAACTGGGATCAACCTAATGCAAGTTTAACGTAACAAAGACCTCCGTCCGGCACGCGCCAGCTTGCTTTTTAAAAGAAGAAAAAAAAACAAAGAAAAAATCATTTTTACGCACAACAACGATGAGCTCGGCGAAGCCAAACTTTCTGTCACAGCCGATCGTGAAGAACGTTTTCATGTACCGAAACGGCGACCCTTACTACGATGCGCGGCGGATCGTGGTCAACCAAAAGAGGGTGGCCAACTTCGACACCCTGCTGCGAGAGGTGACCGGCGGGATACAAGCGCCGTTCGGGGCGGTGAGAAACATCTACACGCCGAGAGGAGGTCACAAGGTGGACTGCTTGGAGAGCCTCCAGAGCGGGGAGCAGTACGTCGCGGCGGGCAGGGAGCGATTCAAAAGGCTGGAGTAAGTTTTTCCACAACTATTTTTTTGTTGTTGTTGAATGAATCACAGTGTCGTGCATGTGTAAATAAGATGAAGTAATAAATACAGGTGCTTTGCTGTATGCCACTTGGAGACTGAATGGAAAAGCAGGACTCAACAGTTTTACTGCTGTGCTGAGTCATGAGCTCATGAGGCAGAGGAGGTCAACACTCCAGAGAAGCGCCCTGCTGTGGCCCAGCGGACTTAGACTGCAGATAAGGAGATTTGTGCAGTGAGTTATTCATAGGGCGCAGTGGTGAGGTAGCTAAGTGAGAAGGTATTCTGTGTGTACTGTCACTGTGGCACCAGGCCCGTGAAAACGTGTGGGTTTTCTATACACAATCTGTTGCAGAACTGTATTTATAGTGCACTTAGTCATCAGCGTGTCGTTCCTCGTGTCGCACACCGCGTGGTTGCGTGAATACAAGGAAAGCGTGTGGAACATCGGATCTCAAGAGGTGATTGTTTAACAAATGGTTCATCAACTATACCGCTTCCTTACAGCTTTGTGTTGGTTCTTATTGCGCACAATGAGGAGCTATATCACTTTTACCAAAAGTGGGATAAACACATGTTTGTTACCATAATTGTTTTGCATACCAACATGAACTCAATGTCCTAAGATGATGGATATTTCATACAATAAATAAATACAATTTCTATCCCTGTATAATTCAATATAAAGCAGAAGCAAAAAAATCATGTTTTTTTCATGTTCCCTGTTGTTAACTTAAACGTTTTGTCAAAGTTACCTACAGATTGGTTCAAGAAGGAAGAAGATGATGCAAACTCCACTGCAGGTAAGGTCGGAAGTGCTCTTCAATTAAGCTTTACTTTAAGATTATCAGAAAGTACTGCATGCATAAGCCAGTACAATGAAGTCCTTCTGGGACGTAGTAAACTGTCTAAAGTTGTGAAGCAGATGTAGCAGCTGTAATAGCAGCACTGTGTTTCTGTGGGCGTTTGCTTTTAAGACTTTAAGACAGTAGGTGAATTCATCCGGATACAAATTTGAGTCACCATTTAGGAACGGCCTCCTGTTGAAGTGCAATAAGAGGGAAGCATAGTAACAGAAACGTGTTTGTTAATACCTGGAAATCTCAATATTTAGAATAATGTAAATGATCTGCAGAAATGTTTACATTACATTCGCTCATCAATCACTGCCTACATGCACTCCTCACGTTCCACTCAAACTCCTGTTTCATTCGGTTTTAGCAGCAAAACCTACGTGCAAACTCAATCACTGCGGATTGGGGATCATTTCAACATTTAAATAAGTCTTTGCATGACATAACACCCCCCTCTCCTCATTTCCCCCCCCAAAAAGTTCCAGTAGCCTTACATAATCCAACTTTAAATAAAAACTGCCACTAACTGCAAGATGCATGTGGATCTCTCCCAGTATAGTGGTGATATAGAAAGATCATTTGAGCAAGGTGTTATGTTTAGCATCGCTCTCTGTTGTTCACTGTGAATAATCACTTTGTTGTTGTCTCAATGGCCATGCATTATTGATTTATGAACCATGGTCATCCCTCCTCAGCCAGAACAAGAGCAGCTAAAAACTGGTTCACAGGTGTATTGTTTCTATTTTGAAAGTCAACTGCAGCTCCTCCAAATTATTATCTTTCTAATATAAATAATGCAATTGAATACGTTTTTAATGCTCATTTTATTCCACCTCATTGAAACGGGTCATTGTAAGGGTACTCTGCAAATGATTTTTTTTTCTTAGACTCTGCCCCCGTATAGCATTAGCTATGTGGTCGGCCACTCTCTGCTTTGCATGTGAATCGGGAACGAATCGGGGCCGGCTCTCGATTTCAGACCTCTAGAGATTGTTGCTGTTGTTGTGATTACGTGGCGAGCATAAAAAGAGCCAAATTCGTTAATGAGGGGCCCACCCTGCCCCCACTACCTCACTTAACCTGCCCGATTAACTCCTTTCCAGCTAGATGATTGGAAAGTTTGGTCATTGTCCTTTTTTAATTTTGAAACATTAGAGGAAGGGCTCATAAGGTCACTGATGCTCCAGATGCATTATTCTCTATGTGAGTCATTTTGACCCCCAGCTTGTAAAATGAGTCCCTGTTATGAGGACAGTCATCCTTTTTAAGGCACATATAAGATCTTCTATTGTTCTTACGTTCCCTTTTACCTTGAAATGTCCCTCTTTACTGCTCTATGTTTGATTAGATGGGTTTGAGAGGACCCACTTCAAGAGGTGCTCAGACCTGCTGGTGGCAATAAATAGATTGACGATGGTAGATTACTGAAGTGTTTAAGTGAGAGGAGAATCAAAGTGACTTCCACATGGCAGCATGTAGAACCTGCTGTAGATGTGTAGTGTATGAGCAGCTTTGTTGTTACGTGTTACTCTGCCTTGGTTTCCTGTTAAAGCTCACTGAGCACTAACGAAAAGCTTTTTGTTAAACATAATGTGAGTCAGTCAGTCATCTTCTATACTGCTTATTCTCAGAGGGTCAATCCCAGGCAGCAACGGGGCGAGAGACCAGGTAAACCCTGGACTGGTAAACACATTGTGTAAATAGAAACAAAAACAAACTGATGTGACATTTCCTTCCTGCTGTTCACAGATATTAAGTGCTTATGGGATTCACTATCGAAAAATATATCTAGTACATCTAATGGCTCCCTGAAGAGTAATCCTCGCCTCACCTTGCTTGTTTTCTGTTTGTTCCTGGAGTGGTTGCTATGAGGGTTATTATAGTCTCTGTGGTTTGTTGTTCTCACACAGGTGGCACCCTTAAAATTAAATCAAGCATTTAACAAGCTTTGTCACAAGAACCCCACTTAGCAATTATGCACTTTATGACCTTATGCCCTGTTACTGGTAGGCCTCTGACTGCGGCCCACACCTTTTTCATGAAGTATAAGTTACTGAATTATACTTCTTCACCTCTGTGTTCTGTGTACAATTGCTTTTTTCTTTGCTCTCAGGGATGAAAGCTTTTAATGTCACACAATCTCGTTTCTTGGTGACGTTTGTCTCTCACAAGATAAAGAGAGAAAAAACCCATGTCCAGCAGTTAGAGAAGGCTGTCTTAAATGGTTAGATGCTAGTCCCTAAAGCAAAAGGCTCCATAGTTTGTACTGGTTTACAGGAGTTCTCCTCCACACTGATCTGTCAATGAGCCTTTGAATCAGTCTTAATGGTAAATGATCTGTGAGTGGCTTTATGTTTGACATATTTCACTATTTCCAGGCCAAACCACTGCCACCAAATCGAATTATAGTATCAGCTCGATTTCTGAAACCCATCAAGGAGCCGTGTACAATTTTGTGAGTTCAATTTCCCGACTTCTACAACTTACCATTTTATAGTGCTTTGATTTTGCCTTCTGCGTAATTAGATAACTTATGTATGAAACCCTGATTTAACATGTGTACATATTTATATTCCCTCTGCTTAGTGTGGTATCAAATGGTGACGTCTTGAATCCTGCCATGAGGCTGTTAATCCACCAGAGGATGCTCAGCCAGTTTGAAAGAATATTGGAGCTGATCACAGAGAAGATGGGATTGAGGGTCTTTGGGGGTGTCAGAAGGTAAGCTTTCAGCTCAAAAATACTTGCACGTTTTATATGGACTATATTTTGTCCCTACGTTACGATATATATACAGTATATATTTCTTTATATATAGGCCCATGAAAAAAGTAAGAACTCGCTAATTGTCAAATACCAAAATAATATCTGCCTACCCTGAAAAGAGAGCCGTCTCCATGATGCCCATGTAATGATTATAGTTTTCGGCCACAAATGTGACATTGTGGGGTTTCTGACATTGTTTTTCTTTCCCAGTCTCTACACCTACGAAGGCCATCAGGTTTCTGATGGGAATCAACTGGAGTGCGGTCAGCTGTATGTTGCTGTGGGAAGAGAAAGGTTTAAAAAGCTGCCCTACAGTGATCTTCTCTTCACAAAACCCAGAGGGACAAGGAGAGTCAATGGGTGAGCAATGCAGGAGAAGAGAACCTGCAGTTTGACGCAGTTATTTTGCACCTCAATCCTATTATTAAAATAAGCAACTTGAAGCTGCCGTGTGGAGGATTTGGCGTCATCTATCAGTGACAACCTCTTTCTCTATGTCATACATGTAAGAGCCCCACAGTAGCCTAAGCGAAAAAAACGAAAGAATGTTTTTCATATATAGATATATATCACACAGCAGTTTTGACCCTCAAACTTTTAATTTCAAGATAATTTCGTCTACTTGTGTAACTAATAAAAATTGTTTTGTTCACAGAATGAAAGCTTACTCTCTGCCGCCTATCTACAGATTCTCCAAGCAAAATGGAAATGTAAGAAGTGCCTATCACATCATTTTTTTTATCATTCTATAGTTTCAAATTGTAAATTAGAAATTCAACATTTTCCGAGCTTGCGTACCTGACGTTGCACATACCAACTAGCTTGCATATAGACGCAGGGATGTGCATACATAAACTTTCCCTCAAGTCGTCATCAACTGAACTAGACTTGTTTTTTTCTGCAGAGCAAGTCTACGGTCAGATGCGTTGACAGTGGTGATAGCGAGTCTAAGGCCGCTCCTCTAAGCCACACCGGCAGCAAGGATCGTCTATCCTCCATCGTCAGAGAGATCTCTCAGGCCAGGCTCCTGTCCATCAGGAAGAGGAGCAGTGGACAAAGCATCGCTAACAATGGTAATGCCGAAACAAATGGAAGGTATGAAAAGGTGAACCCATGTAAATGGGCGACTGTGGGTGAGTGGGGAGCACGGTCGTCCTCCAATCAGACGGTTGTCGGTTCGATCCCAGGCTCTGCTAACCCGCATGTTGATGTGTCCTTGGGCAAGACACTTAACCCAACATTGCTCCTGTAGCTGTGACTACAGTGTGTGAATGTTAGTTACTGATGGGCAGGTGTCACTGTGTATGGTTCTCCTGTCATCAGTGTGTGAATGGGTGTGAATGGGTGAATGATGTCATGTAGTGTTAAAGCGCTTTGAGTGGTCAGAAGACTAGAAAAGCGCTATAGAAGTACAGTCCATTTACCATTCACCATTTAAATGCAATGACATGTCTTTGGAACAACAACCCCACAGCCAATATTAGTTTAATATTAATTTACTGTAGTTCCTATAATTATATTTCTATGTCACTGCGTTGGCCACAAAAAAACATTTTGGCTCTATTGGTCCGCCTGCCTGGTTCGTCGTTGTGATTGTAATCTCTCTGGAACCCCTGAATTTCATCAATGTCTGTGTTAACTTGCTGGTGTCTGTTGCGACTTCCAGTGCTGGTCCACTGAACATGATGTAGTTTGTCTCTGGTGCCGGAAGGGGGAGAGACCATAGCGGCAGTGCAGCAGCTAGAGGTACGAAGAAAAACCCTAAAAAAAAGGTCCACTAAAGAAATGGATGCTCCAGGTAAAAAAAAAAAAAACTGAGTGTGCAAAGGACGGATTAAAGTCTAAAAAAGACCAAGATAAACCGTGATCACCATTGTTGTAGCTTGTTGACAAACGGGGCTTATAATCAGTTAAGGTAATAGGATATCAAGATGATGTCATGCCTTGAAAATCTTATGTAACCTGCTACAATCCTAAATGCCCACATAGTGGCGCTGTTGCACTGCTTAAAAAAAGACTTCCCTCCGTACATACAGATATTTTCCCTGAAGGCTACATACATGTAGGTATAAACATTGTGGGGATGTTCAGCAGACTGCTGCTTACATTGTTGTCACTCCGACTGCAGCGTGAACCACCATTACGTCGTCTCTGGCATGTTTCATGTTCAGAATCCTTTCTGTAGTTCAAGGGATGGCATTTTGCATCAAGAGAGGGAGCAGTGTGTGTGTGTATGTGTGTGTGCGTGTGGGTGCTTGTCTTTGTGATCATTTGAAACCTGTAATGTCACCCTAAAAAATCCTCCACGTATCAAATTGTGTGTGATGCCATTTTGCGTGTAGAGAAAACATGTTGAAGTTTTGGTTCACTGCGGTGACATTGAGCAGAGATTAAATTAACAGGCATCAGAAAAGAATGGCTTGGAGGTCATATCATGCTCTCATGAACTGTTTGACTTGTAAGTATTTTTTTCTAATGTGTCATATTTACAACAAACAATACTGCTTTATTTGTCAGGCTCAGCGACTAGGCGTAGTCCATGTGAGTTGGTGGTTGGTTTGTCTCTGTCCATGGTGCTGAAATTTGTTTTTTGTAAGAAGTTTTCTTCTCTGTCAAGGCAAACCAACCACAAAAACTATAGCTGCGCATTCGGCTTCTGAAAAGGAAAAAAAAAGCTGAAATCAAAGCTGCCCATTGGCTTACCAAAGCCTAATCATTTATGAGTCCATTAACTGTTACATTTAGCGTTGTGTTTATGCTCAGGGGGGATATGAACACTCACAACAGCGCAGGAGGGGTTTCCGGTGTCCCTGTAGGAAATGCTGCCCTGGCTGGGTATCAGGTAAACACATCCCACTCTGCCGCCAAAACATGTCCGACTGGTAGAGCCTGTGGAAAGAACACAGCGTGGAGCCCACACTTCACGCCTCCCGTGTGCTGCAAGCATGGAATGAAAACAAAAGATTATGATGATGTAATGGTTCGGAAGAAGCAAATGATAGAGGGAGAAGGTAAAAGACAAAAGAGACGCAGGGACCACGGAGCTGGAGATTCTCTCTCTGTTCCTCACACTGACTGTGACAAAGAGGTTATTTTTTGTGTGTGTCAGGGCGGCGGTGCCCATTATTCATTATCGGCTGTGGGGAGCCTGCCTGAGGATAACTCCAGCAGATTCTGTCTGGTGTGTTGTAAAGCGTCTGACTTTCGTTTGCTTCATTAGAGTGAAAGCGGAGGTGAGTAACAGCAAAGACAAGAGGGGGGATGGGGGGCGGGGGTCTGATAACTCATGCAGCAAAGGTCACAGGAAGGATCTGAACTATAACAAAGACAATTGCGACAAGATACTTCACCAGCGAGATGCATTGGCTGACCTACGCTTCACCCGACGTAGTTATATTTTATGGCATTTTAAATTAAGGAATAATGTGTCTCATTTAGTCAGTAATCAAAAACACATTTATGCTCATGTTTCATATAACCAGTCAGCAGTTATACAGCCAACCTCAAAACAGAAATAAGATGTTTATCAGTGTCCTCTTTCTTAAAAGGTCTCTGTGATCATTTCAGTCAATGTTTCCCTTGAGAAGAGAGGAGGGAGGATGAGAAGCAGCAGCAATGGGAAAACAGAGAAGAATAAAAAATGTAAGAAAATGGATTTGTTTTGGCAGGGAAGCGGAGCTGGGATGTAAAGTGAAGGGAGTATAAAAGAGAAAGGTTAAAGAAGAGGGAATAAAGAGTTGAGATGTTGAAGGGGGGAGGACATAATGACGAGGGAGAACATAAAAGAACAAAAAGAGTACAGGTTGAATGAAATAATGAATAGCCTAAGATGCTCGAGCATAAACAGTGAGTGGAGGACAAAACGGTAATGGATGGGTGGGGTCAGAATAATTGCCTTTCATTTCGATAATCTTTCCATTTAGAGTCATCAAGGCAGAATTGTACTTCTCCCTGCCCCTTGCTGGGACTAAATTGCTGCTCTGAAAAATCAACAAAGGGGCCTTGCACTTTAAGAATGATGTATAGACTGAAAGATACGGACATGAGGGGAGCTAAAGGAAAGTGGAAAAACAAAGGTGTAGATGAGAGGGGTCTACTTGTTATCTGGACATGGGTTGTATTTGCCTCCGTGTACACATTAGGAAGGGGACTTTCTGTGTGTGTCCTTGATCGAGTTCACTCTGAGCATGATCGGTATCTGCCACCGTTAGACAATTGCAATTTACATGGCAAGACATGTCCGATAATTCATGCTGTGGATGTATAATATAAAGGCGCTGCTTTAAAACACATAACATTGCGGTAATGATAAATTGGATATGGTGAATGAGTTGAGTATCTTGAGTACCTTTGAAAACACACTATGGAGCCTAAAACCCAGCAAGGTGATAAAAACACGTCCTCAAATTCTCTAGTGATGCCAGGAGAACAAAACTACTTAAGTATGTTTTGGAAAAAAGATTTGGGTTAAAAGGCTGCAAAATGTAAATTAAACAAAATACGACCGCCAAATTACTCAATGTTTACTGTTGAGTCCCGTGTTAGTTTCACCCGTCCATCAATCCCTAACCGTTGCAGACTTTGTAACTTTATGAATTGCATCAACTGACATCCTAATTTGTCCTAACTGCTTCAGCCACTAAAGATCTCTTCCTAAAAATAAATATAAGTACTGTTCGCAATAACTCGCCTGTAAAACACACCCAAGGGTTCTTTTCTCTGAAGGGAGATCATTTCGAAAATAACAAAAGATCCTCCTTCCTTAATTTAATGTAATTATCTTTTGAAATGTCAATTGCAAAGTGTCAATATCTCAGTAAACCTAATCTTGCCTTTTGTTTCTCTCTTTCTTTAAGTCAAACTGTGATTGTGATAACTCTACCCAAGTTGCATTGAAACATCATGAGGCCATTTTTCTTGAAGAGACTGCAATTTGAAGTGAAGAAAGTTAAGGGGTATTTTTCAGAATAGCTATTTTCCATAAACTCTAAATGGAAATATTCTCAGTATCATTTTAATGTGAGAGGAATGTAGATTGGCGCATATTTGAGCACGTCTGTTATCTTACTCCTTCCTTTACACACGCACAAGCCATGAAGCCAGATCAACTTCCTGCCTCTGGTGTCATAAAATGTGATGCTGCCTTGGGGAATTAACTCTGTTAGCAATGCGCATCTATAATTCCTGTCAGAGTGAAATAAGGTTCAAAACAGCATTAGGAGGCAGGAGAAATATACATAAAGAGGCTGTGTGTCTAAAATTGTGTGTCTCTGTCAAAAAAAATAGGCTCAGCAGCAAAGTATGAGAGCAACATTTAATGGATGCTTCTTTCCCCTGCCAAGTTCCTAAAGTGTGGTGTGAGCACTGGGTTAAATGTGCTCATGTGTACGTTACGTGCTGTTGTTTCAGACAACATGGCTATCCTTTCCAACTTCCTCAATCATTCTTCTCATTTCATCTCTCCCTTTCTACTCCCCTCAAAAAGGTTCTTTGTGACCGTTTGATGCAGGATTACTGGATTAAAGTGCAGGGTAGTTGTACTAATCTGCCACTTAATCTGCTAACAAGTGTTTCAGATGTGACATACAACACGGATGGCTGTGACACGCAAATTAGAGAGTCGGGGTAACGTGTGACACAAAATCCTAATCTCTCTCACGTGTAATCCGGCCTCCTTTGCGTGTTTCAGAAATTTCGTTGAGGTTTGCTAGACACATCTGTAGAAACTGGGATGGGAACATAAGCATTTGCAGGATTTGTATCAGCCTAAGAAAGTGCAGCAGCGTTGACATTCAACCTAAATGACAAGTGGAGATCTTAAGTTTGCATCATTTGTTGGAGCTGGGCTCAGGAAGTTGGGGTGTTGCAAGGGCAACGTGTTTTTTTAACAGAGGCGGTACAGATCCACAAGCATGAGCTGCGGGGAAACATCAAAGTCCAGTTTAGGGGCGACCAAAGGGAGAGTCCCCAGGGTTATCAGTGCATGAACCTTGCTCACCCGAGCAATCATCACCTCAGCAGCACCACTCCCAAACGCCCCGAAGCAACTGGATGTAGAACCAGCAAGGGCAGCCTCTCCACCCGGACCAAACGCTCTCTTTTCATTTTTATGTGTACCAGGGTGCATCCAAAATCAAGTAGCAAAGTACTTCAACCACTTCCATTTCAGTTATGCTCGTCGAGAGTTCTCAATTGTTTTGCATGGGGCCAGTTCAGTCTCAATAATTGCAGGTGCATGCAAAAAGACTGACAAATGCAAGCCAATCAGGGGTCGCCGTCATTGTCAACCAATCACATGAGCAGGCTTCTATCTAATCTAGCCAACAAATACATCTGTAAATGGCTCCATGTCTTTCCAACACTGCCCTGTTAGGGAAACAGCCCCTGAAGACCCCTCTAAAATCCACTCTCTTTGGCTACAAACACGATGAGGTGAGGCTTGCATTTGAGCCGAGGGACTCACCGAACCAGTTTGACAAAACATCAAAGCCAAAGGAATTGCAGACAGCGATAAGCAACTGAGCAAACAATTATCCAACTGAAACAGCAGGAGATGTTGTTGGATCAAAGCCAGGCAGCCCAGGTGTTGTTGGGAAACAGCGGCCAAGATGCAGTCCAAAGCCACAATTAAGTATGAAATATCCAAGCAGTGAGCCAACAGCATTAAAGGAGAGGAGGCGGTAGGGGGGGAGGGTCTGCAGGGTGGTGTGAAGTCTAGCAGTGTTGCCTCACAGCAGGAGGGCCCCAGGTTCAGCTGCATGTCTGAAGTGGATGGATGACTTTAAATTGCCCATAAGTGTGAGTGGAATGGTTGTCTGTCTCTGTGTCTCCTGTCCAAAATAACATGCAGTCAAAAGTTGTTAAACTACATACATACATACATCGCTTTCCTTTGCGTTTTTTTACATTGCGTCACTGGAACACAGTCCTTTCGTGTTTATCCATTGACTGGAGTACACTTGCTGATGGACAATATTTCATAAATGCCGTTTAGAGTTGCTACCCATGTTGTTTTCCGCCCCCACCATAACTCAGCCATGTGCTAAATGTGTTAAATCAGCTGGGTGTAAATAAGCACTGTAAGCTGTGGTGAAATACAGGGAGTGTTGTGTGAAGCGACGTAGTTAAATCAAGTGTTTTTTTTTAACATTGCAGAGCTAATCTGCTGAAAGTAGAACCGGCTTGTGGAGGCCAGTTTAACAATGTGTTCCTGTCTTGGTTTATAGGCCCAAATACAGTATTTATTAAAACTAAGAACTACGACCACTTCCGTTTCTCTTCCCCATCCCTCCCTGGCCATAAACCACACTCATTTTCAGTCGAGGATCACTGTATTCCAGTATTAATCATTCCGAAACGTGTCTGATCGGTTCCCTCGAGTCACACATCTCTTATTTAATGTTATTATCGAACTAGTTTTCAAATAGACAGTTTTATTACCTTGATTCTTCCGTTTCATAGTTGTACAGCAATGCACCAGTCAAAAGCTTTCTCCTTGAATTGAATGAGAAAATGTTTCCGAACTTTTGACTGGTACTGTAGGTCGGCTCAGGCACATTACTATTAGATTCAAATCGTTTAAACCCATTTTCTCCTCTATCTATCCTCCAAGAAAATGATTGATCCCCAGAGGAGGAATGTCACTGTTGTTAGCCTCGCAAAAGTGTAAGATGCACTCATAGAACTTCGAAATAATAAAATAAAACTAGTCAACTAGGACAATGGTCATGCAAAAACTTTTTATTAAAAGAAGTGGAATTAGTATGTATTGACATACAAAAATTCAGCTGGAGAGGTATGCAAAGCCTCCCTTAGTACACACTAATAAAAGGCCAGAGGTTAAACTATAAACTACTACACACTCACAATGTATCATCATCATCATAGCTAATGGAGGACTAGTGTTTGGCTTGATAACATTCGGATGCCGTTTTTAGCAACTTTTTCAGCTCTCTCTGAGCTGAAAAGCCTCGCTGATATGGTTAGAAGTGTCTCCAGACTAAGAAGAGCCCTATTTAGTTCAATTGGCTTCCCAGAAGTGACAAAACAATGAGAACATCTTGGCATGTTGAAAATGACAGCACCTTTTGGTGAAACTGGGATATTCATTCGCAGAACATGAACCAAAAACGATTCTTCGGCATGGTGACGTAGCAGCTATTAGAGCCATCTTGAACATCCTCGACGCACATTTGTGGTTTTCCACACGGTCAAGGCGCCCTAACCAAACGTACAGGTGGTGGACCGCCCAGGTCTAAACTGGTGTTTCTAGACATAAGTAAACCTACGGGTGATGTATACCCCGGGTAGCTCTAAATCTATCCCAACTCCCTGTGAACAAAAGAGGAAACAAATAATTAGTTGAAAGGACAAAAACAAACAATTGCTCCCTCCTGCTGCCACAAGTTAAGCTATTTCACACAAACTATCGAAATCTCCCCACACAGCGTACAAACTAAAGACCAAGTCACAGCATATGCAGCGAGAGAACTGGTCCAAAACTGGGCTTTTTAAAGAGCCCAGCCAGCTGCGACCACTGACGACGGGGTGGAGCTCCGGGTACCAATCCTACCTGGAAAAGAAACAAACACACACACACAGACAAACTACAAGCAATCCCCGAATCACAATCATTATACAAACTCTGGGGACGTAACATTACTACTTGCTATTACTTCATCTTCCCCTGTCTTGCTGCAGCCCTGTGTAGTTATTACATTCCTCTGGAACAACATTCATTCAGCACGTTATCTCTCATGAGAGTGGCAGATGGAGCTGTTTCTATGAGTCATTTTATGCACTTACAGATGCATCCTTGCTTTGCCTCACGCTGATGGATGAGATCTAGCACTACTTGAGATGTGTGGGTTTCGCTCAGTCGAATATTGACAATAGTGTCTCAGGGAAAGAAGATATGTGTATGTGTGTCTTTGACAAACTATGAGAGAAAAAAAAGAGAAAAATATTCAGATTCACACACACACACACACACACACACACACCATAAAGTCATTTGCAACACCAAAACTTTAATCTACTGGATTTAATGAAGAGAAAGAAAGGGAGATTCTAAATACTGTGTTTAATTTGATTCAGCATTTTCATGAGCCTGTGCCTCATCCTTAAATCCTGTTAGGATGTTTAGAGTCGTTGCGTCTCATCCACCGCTTACACTCAATTGCTCGGCCCTCTCTGTTAATGGATGCGAGCAATTTCCATAAAATATTCTTAAAGAGGTCCGATATTATTACCATAACGTTTCATCTCCCAACATAGCCGAACTGCAATCAGTTTTGCATTTGAAATGCATTAAACATCTCGATAAACTCTTCTAATCTACAACCAAGTAATTTTTCTTAGTTAACTGGTACGAGTAGAAAGGGAAAAAATATTAAAGGCATTAATAACACAGTTATTTCCTCACACTTGTTGCTTATTTCTGATTGGAAATTTCCGTTGTATCCAGTGTTTCACAACAAGCGTGTAATTATGTTGTTTATGAAAGCGTAAAGTTGTATTCCGCCTCTGATATTAAGGGTTAATTATTTCCAGCCCTTTGATGCAGAGGCTTACACAAAAACTAAAAAGAAAAAAAAATTTGTTCACTCCAGCAAACCGACCTTGCTGAGCTGATTGCTTGAATAGAAATGAGCAAGTAGCCGTTGAATTGTGGAATGATGTCTTCATTAATCACAGAAAGTGACGGCATTACTCTGTGGTTGTTTAGGCTGTAAGTGATGACAGGTCAGTGCGACATTTGTTCTTGTAAGCAGACTGCTATAACGGCAACCATATATCTTTTTGGTGAAATCCACTCCCCAAATGTACTTATTCGGTCTTCATCTTCTCCATATTAAAAATAATTTATGAGGCCCATATTTTTTCTGTCCAATTATAATGAGTGCCTACTCTTAAATTGAAAGCCAGTGTCGTGGATAAACAGCAACACTGTTAGTGGGGACTTGAAAGTCCTCTTGTCATGTGTGTTGGCCTGCGGTTACATCTACCGTACCAGGGATTATTAGCACCATTACTGCAGTGGTGATAATTATAAAGACGATTAAAGCAATTCAAATGTGATTCTTCTAACTCCCCCATCAGCCCATTAAGTGTTTTGTGTCTCTCACGCTTCCATTGTCCGGGCATGTTGTTTACTTGGCTGAGACGACCGCGGGTGTTTTTCTTCTCGTCCACCAGGTGTCAGTCTCGTGCCGTGTTTTGTTCATCGAAGACTGAAAACACAGCCGCAGTATAAACAGTATATATTTTCTATAACAAAGCTCTCTTATTTACTACCTACTCCGCCATCACCAACTGCCTCACAGACATAAAGACCAGGATGTGCGCCAATCCCCTGAAAATCTCAACAGCTACAAATCCTGATCGGACAAAACAAGTCCCACCACGACTACACTTTTTCGTGAAAGTACGCACATTTCTCTTTAGCTTCAGGCAAAAAGTGTGCTTTGTAATAAAATGCTTTGATTTCTGTTGCCAGAAGACTTGGAATCAAAGAAAGATGATGGCAACACTGAGGACGAGACCTGTCAACACGAGCCAGCTGAGGATGTGGAAACACACACCACTGTACGTAATAATATATATATATATATATATATAGAGATATATATATATATATATATATATATATATATATATATAATATAATATAGTACAAGAGGAACTGATGTCATCGTTCAAAACCTTCACCTCAAAGGTGTAAACCAGTTTTGACGCGTTACCCAAAGAATCATAATTGATATGCTCCTATTTTAATGACTTTTTCTAATGCTTTAAGGTACAGAAATAATGTTAACTAATTAATTGTTCATTTTGTTCACTAATGTGTTACATTACAACATTACTTGTGGGCATTTTGATCCAATCCATCAAAAGGGTTTTGGAAAAATACATTGGCTCCTCTTGATTGTAGTAAAAATAATAGTGCCCTCTTTCTTTTAGGAAAGTGTAGTTCACAGGGAGAAGTGTAGTTACACTGTAAGTTAAAATATTTAGAGCCACAGTATAAATTGTTTCCATGGTATTTTTGCATTACAGATTCCTGCAGATGATGCTACAAAAGCCCCAGAGGAGAATGCTGAAATAGCGGCAGATAAAGAGGAGGATGTTGCTGTAAACATCATAGAAGAAGAACCTTCCGCTACTAAAGATGAAAACCAGGAGAATATTGGCAAAAAAGAGGAAGGGGAAGATAAGGACGAAAATACCGAGCAAAACGCAGAAAGATCCGGAGCAGCGACGGGATCGGAAGAGGTCGAGGATGAGGTCGAAAAACAAGTACAGGAGGTGGTCGCAAATGAGAGTAAGGAGGAGGTTAAATGTGAGGAGACGGGGTCCAGCAGTAGCAACAGTGATAAGATCCAGTATAGTGAAGAGAAAGACCACGGGGGCCATACGTCTGGTGAGGGCGAGAAGGATGAGCAAGACAGAAATACAGAAGAAGAGACACAAGATAAAGATAGTGAAAAGGGGGAGAAAAGCAGTGAGGACCAAGTAAATGATGAAGACAGTGGGAATGATCAGAAAGAGACAGGAAACAGCAGCGAGATGAGTCATTCAAATAACGAGACACAAGAGAACCACGGCGGCAGACACCAGCATGAAGATGTGAGCAAAACAGAAGAGGGAGCTACCAAGGAGTCCGAAGACGCGAAGAAGGAGGTGAACGGAGAGGTCAGTGGGGAAGATGATGAAGTGCTAAGTGGAGCAGAGCTGGACAATGAGGGGAATTCAGACCAAGATGCTGAAAGAAATGAAGAAAAATTGGTGGATTGTGATAAAGATAGTCAGGATAAAAACAGGAAATAAGGAATCAGAAAGAAATAGTTCCTGGATTAGAGGTAATGGAATTATTAAGGAACAGTATCTCTTACAATCCTAAAATAATGAGGGTGACAGAGCAAGGTAGAAGCAGGTTGCACAATGAGGCCATGGAGAGTCAGCACTGAAAAGTAAAGGGTCTCAAATGTCAAGCAAGCAGCCGAAGCTTTGCCAGCTTAATGATGGCAGGTAAGAAACAACCGTGAGAAATTCAGGTACACATATCACACGCTTTCCCTCCAAATATCATTTCTGAAACAGATGGATTACATTACATTACAGGTCATTTAGCTCACGCTTTTATCCTAAAGAGACTTACATTGCATTTTTAATTCATGGCTTTTTTGCCGGGGGAGAAATTAGGGCTTAGGTGTCTTGCTCAGGGACACTTCAACATGGAGCAGTCGGGGCTCAAACCATCAACCTTGCAGTTACTAGTGCACCCTCTCTACTCCATGCACCACCATCGACCCCTCCCTTAAAACAAGTTAAATGTCTGTGGTGAGTCATATAAATAGAATTATAATCATATAATGTTTAGTAAATATATATTTATAAGTATCAGGTACGAACACACTAGTTTGTTTTTTTGAGATTCTTATCTATATGTATAGGACATTTTGGTCTATTTCTCAAACAGTTGATATATATATATATATATATATTTTTTTTTATGTACCATGTGCTATGTATAATATTGCAGAAATACTGTATGCATATGAATGTTATTCCAAATCATGATCCTTCATTAGATTTTCATTGCGTCTCAAGATCTCTGTTTGTTAAAAACATCCATCACCTTTAAAGGATGCTTTAATAATACTTGTTGTCCCTTCATTATAACCATATGTAATCAAATTTGTCAAAAAATAATAAATATGATACTTAGCGTCATACGATATACAATGTGTGTGAAATTCATCTTGTCTCAAGGCACTACAGTGTTTTTTAATGTTTTTTTCGTAAGTACTTCTAATTACCTCCATTATTCATTATTGTTAAACACTGGCTGCTTATCCAGCACAAACATAGACAGTGATGTGTGTTTGTTGCTAGGGCAACTCACCCTATACAGCATAAGGTTGTTACATAACAGGTTAGATGTAGATAAAGTGTGAATTGCATGACCGCACAACGTTTCTATAACGATTTTTGTCGGTCCGATGACAGAAGATTCATATGATGTAGGAACCGCATCTTTCCATTGAAACAAGGTCGCATCAAGCTGCCACGAGCCCCCTCACACAGTGTGAACTGTGATCTAATTCAGTATATATACGATGGCCTCGCCGCCATCTCATCTCTGCAGCTGCTCAAACTGGGACTCCGTCGATGTATTGGTGCGTCACTAACCCACCAGGGAGCAACACGGTTGAGATGGAAGGAGAGACACTGAGACGGCGAGGAGGAGAGGGAGGGCGTGTGAGTGAGTCATAGTGTCTTTCTGCTCAAAGTTTCCCTTTCTTATGTCTGATTGGGCACAGTGAGAGTATCTACATGGGGGAATGGAGGCCTGGTGGGTTTCAAACACTCTTTATAACTTGTATGATAACCTATTAGAATTAGAAGAAATGCAGAATGCCGTCTTGCCCATGTGATATTCGTAGCATTGTTAGGTATGAAATCATTCCTGAAAATACGGACAATATTTATGATTCAGTCAGTCAGTAGTCAATAGAAATACATTATTGAGACGTTTTGACCTGCAGATATTTCAATTTTTATTGTGTTCTTTGAAAAATAGACATACTGTATACAGACATTAATATATATGTTTATTTGTTCTTTATTCAATCCAATCTTCAATAAGTAGAGTGCATGTGTTTTATCTACTGGGATAATCCGTATTACATCATCAAGTGACACTTGAATGGTTGGATTAGGAGCAGACGATTCATTATGAATTTTAAATTGTAAAGTAAAACAACTTGGGTCAAAATAAGGATAAAACATTTACAACTCACAGCATGGAAGAACAAGTCATCACATTTCATGATATTTTATTAACCCTGTGACTTCACTGGAAGGTTTTTTTGATAACCGATTGTTTAACAGTTTTCTTTTTCTTCTTGTACTGGATGTTTTAAACTTGACAGTGATTGTGTGAATTCCTTGAACATGTCTTGATAATATGTAAATTGTTTTTCATAGTTAAAGCTACAAGTTTGAGTTGAATTTGAGATCAAATGTGTTGACGTACTAACATAGAATGGAGAGATAAATGAAAATAAGGACCATTTACATGGACACATGATAGCCAGCATAGCAAAAGCTCATATAGCTTATATAATATATGTTTATGGAAGCAGTATATAAACATATATAATTTCACACAGTGCGTATCTCGCATGGATTTCAAGAGGATGAACGGTTGGGAAAAACAGCACAGACGCACGGTAGCTTGATGGCACGTGGACGGTGACTATCCCAAAAAGATTCTGTTCCAACCAAGTACAGAGAAACGTAAAAGTACCGTATGTGTGCGCAATGAATTCAAAACAAACAAAGAATAGCAAACAACAAACATGGCAATTTAAAAAGGCAGGATCACAACATTTTAAAATATGTATTCAAATACATACGTAGATACAGTATAGTTTTGAAAAGCTGCAAAACATAGTTACACCTCATTGTGCTTTTGAGTAAAAGTGAGTGCAAAAAATAAAAACTGAAATGGAAAAAGGAAAAGATCCTTGACATAACTTCTGTTTCTCACATAGGTAGTATGCAACCAGATGGATGGCTTTGATGATACATACATACTGTAAGCTGTTCAGCTTGCTGCATAATGTAGCTTCAGGTTCTGTTTGTGAGCACATGAAGGCAGTTAAGTGTTTCCCCCCCTCTTTGTTATGTAACATCATCTGTCACGTCGTTTGTCCGTCCTCCCTCATTCCGTCTTCAACTCAACACGCAGGACTTGCACATTTCTTTTTACCAACCGCTAACTGCAAAAATGTGCTTGCCTGAATGGACAGAATGTTGTTGGTATGATTGGATTTGTCAAAGGGAGAAAAGGAAACAAACACAGGAAAAACATTCAAAGATAAAAGGTAGAAGACAGATGAATGGCCCGTTTGTATTAGCGAGAAACTTATCTGCTTGACTATAATTTGGTTATTAAGCGTCAGACTTTGTTTTTCTGCACGTTACGTCCGGTTCAGTGTATCTTTCATCATGCTTTCTGGTCTATCGATGGGGTTTGACGATTCACTGAAGGAGACAAGGTCAGACACCTAACAAGACAAGAGAAATGTCAGAGGGAAGTCTGCCCTGAAGGTTCGAATCAGCGTTCATCTATAATCTGTTCTGATGACGTACTGTATAAAGCAAAGCAAGACTCTTCTCGGCTTATTGTTGCATGTAAACAAAGCTTAAAAGAAGAATTCAGCTACAGTAAAGCACATGTAGCCTACTAACGTTTGGGATGGACAGTTCTCAGTGGCGTAATTAGGTTGCGATACACATAAGTTGAGTGTTCCGCACTCAGGAAATGTCCTCCTCTTATCTCCTTTTAGAGACTATAGGCAGAGAGATAATGTGTTCAGTGCTGCTTGTGATCCCTTTGTGGCAATGAGGGCCAATCCTCAATAACTTCAATCTGCCTCTCCTGCTCTACACGCCGTCCCACAGTAACACCATCCCCCTTTACCAACATGCGAGTCCACTTGGAAGGAAAAGATCAACTTATGATGTTGTCGTTCAGCTGCTGTGTTCTATTGATTTGTTTCTGCGGTTTGTTTTTCTGGGAAGGGCTGAAGACCTGCGTGCGCTTTGTCGAATCACTATTATGCAACGCTTAAACATTTCTCAGCTCTATTAACTCTGCTCCTATACGACTCAAATAGTCCAAATGCCAAAACAACAAATAAAGATGATGAACCACTAATGTCAACGATGTAAGCTGACCTTTAAAACGAGAAAATGCACATCTGCACACACACACACACACACACACACACACACACACACAGACGCGTGTAGACTCGAGTCTGAACACTGAATCCATCATTTCACACGATTCTTCACTCTTTGCCTTCATTTGGTCGTCTGTCAGGTCTCTGACTTCGTGCTCCCTGGCTGTATGTTCTGGACTTTGGAAAGTGTGACGGGCACCTTTCCCTCCCCGGGAGTTGGTGCTTTCATTATGGGGGTACCTTGGACAGAAGCAGTACTGTTAAGTGGGATAAGCCATTTGATTACACAATACCATTAAGCAATTACACTTTCCCTTTCACTCGACGGTTTATGTTTCAGTATTCAATTCACGGGGGACAGCAGAGCGTGCCAAAGCTTACCAACTGTTGCATGCAGATCTGCCAACCTCTCCTTGAACTTCTGCTGCAGATACAGTTCCTCCTTGGAGTAGCTTTTGGCAAAGGCAGACAGCAGGAGACCCACAGCCATGGAGGTGCCTCCCACGCAGAACAACACTGCGCCAGTCAGCTTACAAACGTCCAATGCACGGTTGAAACTGACTGCGTGGCTGTTCAAGGAAAGGACAATTGTTTTGAGCATTATTAAAAGGGTAAAGCTGTGACCCTAAGGAAGTCTAAAGTCTGCACTCAAAAGGTCACCTTATTTTTACCGCTAGCTGCAAATTATGTTATTGTAATACAACACTGTATGTGGATTCCACTCTGCACATATTGTCACAGTTCATGTTGAAAATACAGTGTTGCGATACTTTGCCCTGTATTTTTCCTTTACAGTACCTGTCAACAAAAAGGAGATCATCTTCCCCAAATGCTTCTATCTTGACTGGAGTGGCATAACCCACCAAAACAACAATGAGTCCTGCAAACAATATCAGGGATCCGAACGCGAGACAGACCTGACAGGGAAAAAGAATAACTTTTGCAATTACACCGTGACGACCGAAATAACATTCAGGGAGATGATGATTTGTGTGTGTGAGTAAGAAGGTTAACCTCACCTTCCAGAGTAAAGAGCTCCACCTGCTAGGGGATCTCTGAATCTGAAAATCTTCATCACGCTCCCAGATAGAAGCTGTGCACTCCTCGTAAAACTGGAGAAAAGATCAGAGAGGGTTATATTTTCCTTTGTAAACATTGAATAACCTGAAATCCACTAGCAATTCTAAAACCGTCAGAATAGAAAAAAAGTTGGATGATTACAGTACAAAATGAGAATGGGAAGATGAAGACTTTGTAAAGCAAGGTAAGGCAATTTTATTTGTTCAGCACATTTCAACAACAAGGCCATTCAAAGTGCTTCACATTCAAATTAAAACATCCAAACATAAAGCAAGAAGATTTACAAAAAGCAAAGAAAATGGATTGAAACATAAAGAAAAACCATCATTAAAATGGTCTAAAAATAGAATAAAACACAAGCATTGTGTGATAGAAGAAAATGTATAATATTTGTAATACTCACATGTGTGTGTGTGTGTGTGTGAGAGAGAGAGAGAGTGATATACCTGGTGTAAGTAGGAGCGGACTCCATACTGCTGGCAGTTCCCGTGGGGGTGAGCTTGTTCACCGTACTCGGACCTGCAGATCTCTGAACAAGAAGTCATCCTTCACATCTGCCTACCTGCTTGAGGACACACACACATGCATGACTGCACCCGGTGCTTTAAGAGGCCACCCACACAGTTTGTGGACAAACTCTCTGCCTTTACCAATGCCTAGCCTTGCAAACGCAAACATGTAGTGTATTAATACATGAATGAACACAAACATGTACCCTGAAGAAAGTTATGCAACATTGTACTGAAAGCACGGGTTCCTTGGTACGTTGAGGTTGATTCGTGCATTCTCTTGGTCTGCTATAATGAGGTAAGCCATGAAATGTTGCCATGGTCCTCCTTTTTAGATAAAATAAAAACGATGAGGGCTGGAATGCACAGAGTTAACCTTCTTATTTTTTCACATTGTGTTTCATGCAACAATATAACACCAAAATCCTTTTTTGTGATGTGCATTGTTGTATCTTATCAGGTTTCACAGGCACTATAAAGGATATAATGTTCACAAGATAATTCAAGATAACAAGCGCAGTAGAAAATAATTATAATCACAATTGACATCAAGATAATTCAGGGAGTTTAACAAAATATTTTATTGAGCTGAATCAGGACTAAAACAGCGACCCCAGAAATACATTTATTTACAATATGTAATGCTACTTCAAGCCCCTATCATATACATAATAAATAAACAAAGAGACTGCTCCAAACCACAGGCTCGTTGTGATATGTTTATCTACCTTTGGGAAATGTAACATTTAATGAAGTAGCAGCGGTTACACAACTGATGAATAACATGAATGTTGTTGACTTGGGAATATGTTTGGTCTTGCATCTGCATTCCTTTTCTATGCTAAAAAGTGTTTGTGACATTCACTGATGCAAGATATGCAGTAATAATAATCGAGGTCATACATGCGATTACACAGCGTGTGTGTGTGTTTAAACTGCGAATAAGAGTTATCCATTTCGGTTAATGAATCCATGGTAGACGTCCCCTAATGTCTTCCAGGTTGTTGCTTGCCTTCGACGGCTGACTTTAGACATTTACATGCATCTTGTGAGGATAAAGTGAAGTATTTATATTTTGTTTTATTCATATAGCCTCAAATTGCAAAGTACTCTTGAAAATCTGTAAAGCATATCATATTCTATGATAACACCCTTGATTTAGGATTGACCCATGTTATTTTGTGTTGGCTGGACATGAGATGTTAACGGTTCATAAATTTGTCTCACTTGCAGAAGTCGCCAGACACAACATGGCAGGTGTCACGATGGTCAGATAAAATAACATACGTTTGATGAGTGGAATGCTGCATCAAGAAAAGACAAAGTGTTCCCTGGTACCTTGTGTTCATTTCATCCTTAATTTAGCCTAATTTGTATCTACCAAGGACAGTCAGTAGATACTGATGCCATGAACTATCTTCCTACCCATGGTTTCATATTCAAGGTGGTTAAAATACAAATTGTGTAAATACAAATATGAAAAGATGAGAGATTGTTGAATTTAAACGACATTTAGTAACTGAGGCTTGATTTATCCCAATTTACACACTAAACCAGAGTAAACGTGTAATTAGGAGTTTCATAAAACATGCGTTTTTTGTCATAGTGTAATTTGCTCTAACATGTTTTTGAAACAACACAACATGTCTTCAGTGCACGTAGATTTACTCAGTGCCCTTGATCTTACGTTGTCCAGGACAACCTTCAAGCAGATACAGAAACACACGTGACCAAGGCCCCAACTGGCTTAGTTACAGATGAGGTTATTCCATCGACTTCATGGCATGGATGGAGTGTAATGTACCGGCTATGGCTGAATAAACACAACACTATCTTTTTTTCTATCTTTTTTTTTTTTTTAATGGCTCAATCCCAAATTCAGCTCAGCATGAAGGTCGTGTACAACGTGTCGATTCACAGTCTTACACTGGTTCCTCCTCTTGTTTAGGTGGTTTTGAAGCATGCAAACGAAACATTTCACGACCTACCTTGACCTACGGGCGGACTAGACTCTTGGAAATAAAATCGGAAAACATCGACACAAAATCTCAATGGCCAAATTCATAGAGAGACGGTGGTCTTATCGAGCGGTGAACCGGGAGCTGGCCGTGGTGCTGAACACCATGTTAATACCATCCAGCCGCCTCGGCCCCAGCAGGAAAACACACACACACACACACACACACGTCATACGTGACGCCGGTCTGAAAACAGCCCCCACCCCCCACCTGCCCCCCCCCCCCTCCATGAGATACAAATAGAAACACAGCACGCGTTTCAATTCGACTTCGACAGGCGGACTTTGAGTCGAAGACTAAATCGCTTCGTCCGACGTGTTGCCCAAATTATTATAGTAATCTGTAAACATGTCACCCGCAGGTGTGCGCGCTCAGTGGAGTTGTATTTCATCCGGTAAGGACCGAAACGCCCCGCATCCTCCGATGTTTGTATAGAAAACAGGTAAAAGGTGACCGCACGAAGTTTAAAAGAACATGTTCTTCGACATTATTCCACGCAACAAAGCCACTTCCACGTGAGCTCGACGATGTCGTGCGGGAGGATGAAACCGAGGCTATTCAGGAAGTTTTATTTTCCGACACGTTATTTGCAAAATCATCGATCTATCTGAGGCGCTTTAGTGCTAGAAGTTTTTCTAAAAATGCCCATAAATCGTCATTTACCTGTCATTAACAGCTCGAGGAGTGTTGTCTCAGCTGGGTCCCATCACTCTACAGTCATCTCTCTCTCTCTCTCTCTCTCTCTCTCTCTCTCTCTCTCTCTCTCGTTGACGATTCAGATTTTCGAGCTGTCTTGCGCGCATGCGTCATCCATGACGACGTATGATTCAACGGCGAATATAAATAACCAGGGAGGAAGGAGAACTAGCTGAACAGAAAAGGCATTCATTCAAGATTAAATATCTAGGCCTGGATGAATGAACGAATATGTATTGGATGGATGGATGTACAGGCCTATTGTCACTAAAATGATATCTAGCCCAGCTGGAAAACTAGGTTCACCACTAAGGCCACCAGAGGGCGCTGTACTACTGAGACAGGTAGCGAAATGTGACGAGGGAAAAAGGAAGTGAAGTTCGTTCTTTTGCATGTGACTGTCCTGTGGAGCGGTGGATGTTTTGTGAGTAAATACATATTGAATGCCATCTCTGTACAAAACTATCTAAAATGTACGTAAAAACAGTGTATGGATCATTCAGAAAATGTATTGTTTGATGCTAAATCCACCAGGTTGTTTTGGTTCGTCTGATGTTTTCAGATGTTGTTCATGTGTTAAGCGTTCATGTGAGCGCTACGATGCTAATGACGCTCCTAACTTTTCAACATGCTATGCATTCTGTTATTATTTTAAGAGTTTGATTTCAGAAGTAACGGTGTGGTACTGTTTGTTTTCTTTCTTTTATTATATTGGAGGGTTACCACTGCAGTTATTTGTGTGCAGAAAATATTCCTTAAGTTTAATTGTGAAATGTTAAAAAAGGACAATCGAAATCAGAAATTCATTTGTACTCATAGAATTGAACACCTCCAAATTCTTTTAACACTGCTCTCTAACAAAAGAGTAGTCGAGAAATAAAGACCCCTAAATATAGTGTTCCGGTGTCACTCAATTTCACCCGCCTACAGATATATTATAATTGCAATTTTACATGTTTTATGCAAACTGTGTAACATTGTGTAGTTTGAAATGGCCAAATCATCTCTGATGTACAGAAAGAAACCATCCGTACACATTGTGAAATGAACGAAAGCAGGACCAGCCCGAAAGATCTCTGAGGTTTCCACTAAGTGGCAGATAAAGTAAGTAAATCCTACTTGCACCTCTGAGACGTCGACCTTTATTGGTCTACAACGGCTGTAAATGAAGAGAGTTTATTGGCAACACATGGACAACAGATCTATTCATCACATTTTAGATTCAGGAGGCCCTAAAGGTCTGGTAAAGTTCTTGTATTTTATAGATGTAAAAATAACATTGTACCTTAACTAATTGCCACTATTTCAGTGGTCTGTATACATTTGATGTGTTGACTATGAACCACACACAAATTATAATGTGCGAAGGACTGGAGACCCTTCTAAGGGTGTATGTTTACCTTTTGTCTGATGTACCCGGTCAACGCAATGTCAATTAAAACACTGAAAAGCAGCCCCATATCAACCAGGGCACGGCTGTGTGACACAACAGTAGTAACTGTGTTTGTGAGAGCAGCTTTCAGGTCAAATTGAGTAATGGCAAGACAGTCGCATTTTCAAAACAAATGAGATGCGAACTATCTTTAAAAATAGCTGATTTAATCTCTGCTACATCGTACATAGACACGTGCGTGAGCAATCACATTGCACCCAATGTCCTTTTTTTAGGAAGAAAATGTTCTGTCATCTCCCTGGCTTCCTTTCTCACTCTGTGTACAAGCTGAGCATCTCTGAGCGGTGAGAGGAGGTTTCTATGGCGACGTGAAAAGGTCACCTTCAGCAAGTTCCCTCTGAGCGTGTGCAGAATGCCAGTCGGATAATTAGGCTTCCTGTAATGACTGATAACAGACCACACCTCATTAGAGACAGAGGGAGAGATTGGCTGATTAGGGGGGGGGGGGGGGGGGGGGGATTATTAGTCATTAAGCAGATGAACAACAGAACATTTTCACCAGAGGTATTCCACACTTTTAATAAAAAATCCAGTGCTTAATGCTTAATTCATACACAGTATGAAGTGATAACAAAAAGCAGAAAACAGCAGCAGTCAAGCAGACATGACTGCGCCAAGCCAGTAATCTGCTGTCCCACCCGACAGTCTGTGGGTGTGTCGCTGACCTGGTAGCTACTAACATGAAAGAAACAAGAGAGACACTGATCTGCTATAATGTCTTCATACCACGCAGGACAGTGCTATGGCTGCCCGGTAGGTCATTTTGACCTTCATTAGCAGCAATGTAGCGACATTGTCACATGATACGTTTCTTCTGGACAGTGGGATGGCAAGAGCTGATTACAAAGGAAAAAATAATAATAATAGGCAGCAATAACCCGCTTAGAACAGTACAAATTAGGATTATGATAAAGAAGTGTAGCCTTGCTTTCTACAAAAAAACACAGAGGAAATATGATTCTCAGCACTACTCTGGAAAGGGTCGAAGCCAATTTGTAGTCATTAGTTCTTCTCTTATTATGTGCTGTAGGCTACGTTTTTGAATGAACCAGGGTTGTGATTCCTTTAAGTGTGTTTGATTATGTGACTCTACCTTCCCCCATGACTCCCCCCCCCCCCCCCTTTCCAACTAGAATAGAACAAAATACACCCTGTCCTTCAAAATACAAAAAATGTTCTGAAAAAAACATCTGTGTGGGGGGCAGATTCATGTTTGTCCTTGTATACGTCTTCATGCAATTGTGAAATTACATTGATTCAAAATTCACATTGCTTGAATAAACATGCCGAATGTGGGGGTCTTTTTGGGCTCTGTACTTTTCAGATGTTGAAATTGGCAAGAAAGAAATAAAACCTTTTAGCTTCCAGGTCTAATTTTGTAGACAATAGTATTTAAACACTGTTCTGTGTTGGTTCTTTCTGTCATTGGTCAAATTGTGTCCCTGTTTGATTGTATAGTCTGTTGTTTAGATGCGTTCTCCGATAATTCAGTAGGTGCAGCATTGCTATGGTGGGGATCTTGAATGAAATAAACCATTTAAGCTCTTTCACACAGCACATTATTTCTATTTAACTACTATATGTTAAACACCAGCAATGGCGTCAGTAACATCTTTGAACTAACAAGGCTGACATCTACTGGGCATGTGGGCCAGTGCATCAACATACATAGATGCTGTTTAGATATGTTAACATTTTCTCTGCAGAGGTTGATTTTGGTAAAGTGAAGGACACATTTTAGAGGTTTTAGTTCAGGCGAGATCTCCAGAATTTTGGCATTTGGATC
The DNA here is from genome assembly GCF_964276395.1 of Gasterosteus aculeatus. Classification (NCBI taxonomy): domain Eukaryota; kingdom Metazoa; phylum Chordata; class Actinopteri; order Perciformes; family Gasterosteidae; genus Gasterosteus; species Gasterosteus aculeatus. Next base: position 12,985,439 of record NC_135707.1, on the reverse strand, counting down.
ATTTTGTGTCAACCTGTGCCTTTTTCTTAAATTAACCCAAACTTCTTATTTTTACCATTAAAAAACAAATGACTAAGGGTGATTGCCAACACATTGGAATCGTTAGCGTGATTGACACCTCATGTGTATGTGCAATGTTATGTGCAACATCACAACATGCATTTGCGTTTAGTTTATTGTAGACCCTGTTAACTTACGACCTCCCTCAGAGTCAGATTTGGGTCTGTGGGGCTTTAATATTTATATTTTCCCTCATAATGATACATTAACTTATGTCACAAATGTTTGATTTAAGCATGTTAGCTTATTCTGGGTGTGTGCTGTTTGACAGTCATGTCATAACTCGTTGGCGTGACTTTAATGACTCAATTTGGCAAACGCACTTGTTCAAGGTAAGTTTGATAACCAACAATAACTGGAACTTTTGTCCTACGTTATAAGCTAGCACAATAGTTTCATTTAAAAAAAAATGTACATGATTTATATGTGTTCACATTAAAATGGGAATGTCAATTAACAAATACATTTCTCAAATACTCTAAAAACTTTCTATCAAATTTGTACTCTGATTAAAGCATACACATATTGCGCTGTGTTCGATTAGCCCTCCCCAGCTCTCTAAATGTGATGCTAGATGGGAGGGAGGGACACTCGGTCCATCCATCTCAAGAACCTTAGCCTCGGTGTTGTTGTCCATTCTTTATCATATTGATTGCTCTGTCATTCTGCCGTACCAGGGCTGCAAGCTCGGACATTCCAACTCGGCCTTGTTGTATTTTACAAACTATTGACTGGAGGGGCCAAAAAAGGTTTTCTTTGATGGAAGGGATGTTTCTCTGTGGGACAAAGCTGTCAAATCTAAAGCATACAGACATTTAAGTGTGGCAATAGTTCTGCAGCCTCAAAGACTGGTGGTACATTTGAGGAAAAACTCCCCAAAACCTTGATTAAATACTTTGGCAAACTGACAGAGGTTCCCTGTGGGGAAAGGAATTTGTTTAAATTCCTCTTCAGCCTTGTGATGTGGTATGATCAGAATAATGGAGACGCCATACCAAAAATCCCTTTTCCAGTGATAAGAAGACAATTGTCATTAAGTCAGAGTACCTTAAGCAAATAGAAGCCCTCTCTCCTTTGAATAACAACATGTACAAATTACAACCCTGCAAATTATATTGTAATTCTAATACATCTTCCTCATCACAAATGCATTAGCAGTGGCCAAAGGCTCTGTTTTATTGGCCATCAACAAATCTAGTCATAAGAATGCTTTGCTCATATTTCCTGTAATCATTTACAAACCAACTGAGAAGCTTCGGGGGAAATACAGAGAATGAGGTCGGTTCTAAATGAATCAAACATTAAAAAGGTAGTCTTTTTGTTTTACAATACTTTTCTTTAATGAAAATATAACGGTATTACACACTCAGGCTTTAGGCACATATTAAGCGTACTTCTTGCACTGTGTTTTATCTGTCTTATTGTCCATTGTCTTACTGTCTGATGTTATGCATTAACCACCAAGTCAAATTCCTTGTCTGTCTGTGTGGTACCGGCGCGCTCTCTCTCCTCCATGCGCCACGATTTACCCATTGGCCCTGCCGCACAAGTGCACAAGTACACACAATTTCTTGGGTTGTGTTCCTCCAGTGATCCTCGGCAACCCCCATATTTTAATTGTACCATTTCGCACATTTACACTGAGTGGTCATCGGCTCATGAGGGTTGATGGATGAGTCTGAGTTCTAATAGTCTCTGCTTTGCTCCTCAGGCACAACATCACTTATAAGAGACACACTTAATAGCAATTAATCATGCTAGATCACACCCGACAGACCCCCTCGCTCACACTCACAGACACACACACACACTTTCTTGCTATGTTTTTAAAGCCATTTATGTGAAAACTGCAATTGTTTACCTATTGTACCTCACGGGGCGGTCCTTACGGCCGGCCAGGGTGGACCAGTGCATGAGGGATAACGATTGACCACTATCGGAGGGTTTTTTACAGGAAGAAAAATGCTTTATTTTTCCAATATCCTCTTCCACTGCGGTAACTTGTGTCCAGAAAAATACAGATCCAACAAAAAACAACTTAAAGCGTCCCGGAGGAGAAAATAATTTCTCACCAAAAACGTAACCGGGCTGAGACCTGAGTCCTCCTCCATGATGGCTGCTGCCCCTCAAAGGGGAAGTAGAACCCATCCACCGCTGTGATGCCACACTATGTTACGGAATATAGATCAGCACAGTTTCCCACAGGTCAGGTTAATTACCAGAAGTTCTGAGGAATCCTTGGCTTTCAATTTCCAAGCATCTTTGCTTTCATAGAGACAAATGACTCGCAAAAAATGAGGCAAATTGATCTGAACCTACTATGCGTTCTTGAACCTTCCTGATGGGGCGTGGATGGGTCTAGCACAGAGTACCTCTCCCATTTACTGCGCTTTTGAATTCGATAGATCCATCTGCCATCGCAACCCCCTTCTGCCAGGTTAGTTTCCCTCTTTCTCCCTGCGGTCATTTGAAAAAGCTTCAAATTGGAAGATTAGAGGTCCATGTCTCTCTTTGTTGCTATGTCCCATACTATGAGTGAGTTGGAAAGAGAGACTGTCACATGGCGACGTGGCAGGACCATGTCCAAGGGATGTCCCCAAGAACAAAAGGATCTGGAAGAGGCCTCCTTTGCTCTCTCAGTTACCGTGGTTACAGGCTGAACGCTGGTGTTTTTTTGTCTAGTGTGTGAGGCCGTACGATCAGTATTTGCTATCTTGTGCAGATGAAACGACCAATTTAATGTATTGATGAAATCCTTTTTAATTGCATAAATTAAGGTTGACAATTACATTTTTTTTATTATAATAAAGTTATAGTTGCTGTTGGGAGAATCAGGAAAGGATTAGAATAAATTATCTTCGATGGAATGCGCTCAAAAGTTTAAATGTCTACATAAATGTGGGTATTGTTTTGTGTGTCTGTTTGCATAAATGCGCGCGTGTGCCGGCTGGCAAGCAACTGTCACCACGTGGCAACAGCCAACCACTCTCCACTGCGGGCCGTGCCAGGCTCTCCAATTACAGGGGCCGGCTTTGCCAGAAGCCCCGTCTTTCTCTCTCAATAGATGGGATGACTGGGCTGCATCGTCCGACACACACAGACACACATAAACGCCGGCACGTCCCTCTCTCCCCTCTCCTCCTCTCATGGCACACCTGCCTCCCTGCTCTCTGGGCCAACTCAACTCCTATCAAAGGAGCTGAGCTCTTTTTTTTCTTCCAGAAAGCTAATCCAACACCTGTCTCCAGGCTTTATACTGGGAATAGAAGAGCGTGTGCCGTCTTGAGTGTGAACGCAGGAGTTACAGTGTGTGGAAGGCAGCGTGTGTGTTTTTGAGGAGAGGGAGACAGTTTGTGTTCCCGTTAGATCAGCAGAAAAAAAGAAACCGCACGTGTGGCTCTTTTATGTGAGGATTTGAGCATGGACATATGGGGACTACAAGGCGCACTGTATTCTTTTCAGTGCTAATGGAATATCAAAGGGCATTTGGGGAATAGATGGGGTTTTGGTTTGCAGGGGGTCAGATTAGCAGTCGCACAGACGGACGGACACAAGAGAGCTTTCATTCTACTGTCAATGGCACCCACTGCTGCTGTTGAATGTTGCTTTTCCTCAGAGTAAAAGTATGCAGTTTATATCCAAATAAGTTAAACATATGTTAAACATAAGGCCTTTGGCAAGAATATCAAGATGCATACAGAAAAACAAGACTATACATCTTATCTATCCAACTATTATTGTATATAATTGAGCGATCTACTTCACTTACCCCCTTCAAGTTTTTTGCATTGTAATTAGCTCTGGGCCCATTTTGTCTCGCCTTGTTTTATCCTCTTTGAGTCATGTTACTTCTCATGTCATGTGATGATATGTTAAGGCCTAGAAGCCAAGATGGTAAGTGAGGCATACCGCTCCGTGTAGAGAACTGGCCTGGTCGTGTTGCTCTACAAACATAGGTGGCCATTGGAATATTTTGCCATTTCTTATAGACTTTAATTTAACAGGACGACTCACATCAGACCCGCTGAAGATTTGCCTCCAGCAGCAGGGGTCTCTCAAATTGGAAATTTGAGGTAAAATAAATCTAAGATTGCTTCCCTCCCTGTAGAGTCCCAGAAAAGGCTGCAGGGGTGATATTAGAGAGAGAGCTGAGAAGGAGAGTTAGATGGATAGAAGGTGGGGACGAGTAAGAAAAGAGAAAGAAAGAAAGATGGATTAAGACCAGAAAGGAAATAAACAGAGGAGGCTAGAGGGAAATTGGGTGTATTATTGAGAAAATACGATATATAGTTAATTATTCTCCAATGCCATCCGGGACTTGTAGTCATTTTTTTACCATTAAAAGGTTCTGAAAGCTCTTTTGCTTGTCTAGGAACAGTCTTCGCACCTGTCTGTGCATGTGTCATGGATTCTACAGATTGTGGTCATTTACAAGGGTTTATGTTCCTCCAGAGCGATGATTGGACATGCTTAATCGAGGCATGCCAAAATCCTGTGAACCGGTGTCACTGAAAATGAAACCAGGTTTAGTTGAGTCAGGTGTGCCAATGTGTTGGCAGGCGATCGGTCACGCCACAGACACGTAGATACAGCCTTTGCCTTGACATGTCCTTACATGAAAAGGGCTCTTTAGATTATAATTTAAATGTGTTACTAGGTCAAGTCTCAGAGACAGCAAGAGGCATGTTCAATTGATTGGTCACAAGAATGGAAGATAAATTTGCCTCCCATGTGCTACGAAATTACATTTCCTGTGGGTTGTCTGATACAAAAGTTCTGATATGTGTGAAACCCTTTTAGGCAATTCTACCGAGGTGATACATCGTTTGTTTAACATTCAGCGCACAATCGGTAGACTTTTCAACGATAACCAGGAGTCACACTCAAAATACAGTGGGCTCATTTTTGTGTATTGTTGAATGTTTAAAATGGTGAAACGGAACGGTCAATCTGAACGGCTCAGCATAACAAAATAAATTTTAATGATAATTAATGACGATATCAAGTAAAAAATATGTCACTGAACAAATACTGCAGATCACCTTTTCTAGCATGCAAATGTATTGAGTTATTTGTAATGCTGTTTGCATTGTCTACACTATTGTGTCAAACAATAATTTCAAGAATGAATGGGATTTTTATTTTGCTCAAGCTTTAATGTTTGCCTTAATGACTTTGGAATATTGTTCAAGCAAAAATGACATTAAACTCTCAGACACACGCACACACACAGACACACATTTGGACCTTTTTATATGCAATGCAATTTAGAACCCTTTTTCCATTGCGAAGAGATTATAACTGTGTTATCCAGTACCGGCTAAGCAGTGTTGGTGTAGCTGATAGCATGGGGAACCAGGTCTTTTTTCACACTCACTCTCTCACACACACACACACACACACACTCACACATACACATACACATACACATACACATACACATACACACACACACCAGCCAGGCAGCAGAGGCTCACCGGATTACCATATCTGGATGAGATAAAGAAAGCAGACGATGGTTACTTAACTTTGACTTAATGTCGCCCATCTGCCTCGTTCCATCTCTGGCTCATGCTGTCTTTTGCGGTCTGACTGTCTTTGCCGTCACTTCTGTCTGCAGAATGTTGTTGTTTTTTATTCTCACATGCGCTAATTTTGTTTAACTTTAACTGCAAGATAGTGTCTGTCCTTCTCTGTGTTTCTGTGTGTTGTTCTATTTCTCTCTTGTTTTTTCTCCCTCTACATATCTGCTTTTAGCATATGATGATATCAATAAAAGCACATTAGTACGACAATACATTTCTGGCCATATTGCATCCAGCATGAGACTGGCAATTAACTGCACAACAGAGGTCATACACATATTAAGCACACACCATTACACACACTAGAAGACACAAATGCATAGACGCATGCAAAACACACAAGGTCACTGGGATAAATAAAGTTTATTTTCCATGCTTAAGAAATGTCACGAGTATTCAGATGGGATAGAGGACCGTGACATTTTATTCCCCATTTTTCAGAATTTCGGATTATCCAGATAAAGATAAAACATGTTGTATGTTGTCTACACAGCATATCAGAATGGTTTAAATGGGGTATTCCTCAGTCCCCTAGTTTCAAAGAATTTGTAAAATAACAATTACTTTTTTTTTCTGTACTGTGTATATTATCTTGTATTTTCAAATAATAAACCCTTGTGACATAAAAAACACGAATACACATTTTACAATGGTAATCAGGATACACATTGTGTTCCACTCTACAAAAACATGAAACATATTATGTATGTATACATGTGTTTACGTGTGTGTGTGAATATATAAAAAGCAAAAGTGGCCAATTTCCACTGTGCTTGTCAATCCATGTGCCCATCTTAATCAAGTGAAGCCATTTTGACTTTAGTTCAATTAGATTACTTACATTTAAGTTAGGTTGATAAACTGTTGGTATTTGTAAGTAGAAAGTTGAAAAAGAACATTCTTAGATTCGACCGTACTGACTGATGTATATTTGAGTCAGACATTACCAATCACCTACGATAATGAAATCAGTCAGCATAATAGTTTACAAGTTCACCTCTGGTAGAATCTGAATAACAGTGATCTATTGACATGTATGTTCCTTTTGAATCAATGGCAGTTAAAAATGTCAAATCCATACATAATCATAAGATTGACTCTGGACTGATGGTTAAGAAACTGGCTGCAGTAAAATATATAAATCTACACTTTTGGACTTAGTATTTTCATTTGTCAAAGCCTAATGGTGCTATTAGGCAGCTCATTGACATTTTCTGCCCCACAGAATGAATGCATGCATATGGCTCCTGCTCTTAAAAGGGGACATGTGTCCACAGGCATCCGAATACCATACATAGGTACACCCACACACACACACACACACACACACACACACACACACCACAGAGTCTGTGATACATTTGACTGCACTCTGTAGACATAATGATAATGTATTCTGTTCACTGTCACAGGTCCGTGTAATTGAGATTGCTTGCTGCTGACCACCCATGCTGTCTATCCGGCTTGGTCCCTCGGGTAAAATAGTGATTGTGGATTCAGCTAGATACAGTAATTCAAATAGATAGCTGCATATTAGAAAATAGCCTATGCAAACATGTTATGTATACAATAATGTGTTTCCCGGCACAAACAAATGACTGTGGATCCTACAATGACATAATCGTTCCACTGGATCACTGCAAAGAAAGGTGCAGCATAGAAACATCAACTCAAATGTACGAATGCAGATAAAAAATGAACAATGGTGAATTGTATAACTCCATTAGATAGCTGCACAGTGATACACAGATATATTTTGACTTCATAAAAATAAAAATTAACATGTTCACTCTGAGAACTTGTAAACATGGCAACCAGGGGAATTCATTGCTGGCAATGTGCAATAATCTACAAACATGTCATAAATAATGCCATTCCCAGCACAGTATACTAAATGCAAAGTGACGCATTGCATTCAGGGCACATAGTGGTGGAGCTGATTCATGTCCTGTACAGACTGTCTTAACATCCCTTACTTCCTCTTTTGGCCACTCTACTCCTCCTCCTCTCCGATTGTAAGATACCTCTCTTTTCTACTCCATTTTATCCTTCCCTATCTCTTTCTCTCTCTCTCCCTTCTCTATTTCACCTCAATGACGGATCCCCTACCTGCCGGAGATAATAAGATACTCCCACTGGCCCGCAAGACTACTTTCCTCAGTATCCATCACTCCCCGAGTCACATTACTGCCCTTTACAAGCACCAGGATGTTTTTCTCCTTAATTGTGGCCGTATACATACCTCACCCCCCCCAGTGATAATAAATGATCTTGTCCTCCATTAAGCCCATTAGGGAGCTCACACTGAGAGGAGCATACCGCCCATAGTGATCAGGGCTTGTTTGGAGTCGGGCGTCGTGGCTGAGAATGACCCCGTGCTCTGCAAACACACGTTAGGGCATCCGGTATCTTGACTGCAGGACTCTTATTCTATCTCTACTAGTTCTTCTATTGCTTTGATTATTCTACTTTGGGACCAATCGAATCACAAGGAAATAGAAACATAAGGTCGGATAGAAGAAGAGCAAAGATTAAGTCTCCAGGGATTGACGAACATTATATGTCTGCAGCCAGATGTCTTACAATGACTTACAGTGCCCACTCTGTCCAGGAGATGGCACTATGTTCCCATTGTATTAGAAAAAGCCACACCACTGTCTCATAAAGAATGATGCTACACAAAAAACACAAATAACACAAATAATTGGATGCACATTAGTGCTTGAATGAAAAGGTTGGAGTTAAATGATTAAAGTCTTTCTCCTCTTTTGGCATTGGAGTGTTGGTGATGATGCAAACGATATGAATAATCAACTCTTAACTCATTACATGAAACCTAGTCCTTAAATTTAGATTTATTGGTAAATACTACAGAGTATTGTTTTTTTCTTTGTGTAACTAATTTACTCAGTAGGCTTTATATCAATAATTTCACATATTATTCAAGATGCTGGAAATAAAACTGCACCTAATGTTATATTGTGTTCAAAGCAATCACATTAGTGGTTTTAAAAGCTGGCATTATTTTTATTCTTTTCTCTTGCACATGCTGCTGATGGAAATGTATGAATGAGGACACTGTGAGCAGGGTTGTCACAGCGGATGTCTGCAACATCTTCATTCTCTCACAGAAACTGTTTTGTTGGTAAAGGAAAATGGTGACGTCATCCTCTGCTGTGAAAAGCAAAAAGGTGCACCCAAGGATGTGGAGTCTCTGCATATTGCATTTGGTGTTTATTGAGAACACCTCTGTAAGGTAAAATAAGCCATGCAAAGTATTTACTTGTATAATTGGCATGGCCATCATTTCCCTAATAAGTGTATATCAGTAGGTCAGAGGAGCCACACGCGTTGCTTATTCAGTATTTTGTTAATAACCCAAGAAACACATCTATTTATTGTAAAGCATTGGATCAATAAATCTGAATTGATTTTGACATGGTCACGTTTCAACTATTTGTTCTTTACAAGGTTTTCCCATTTTGATGCTCCGCTGCTGTTTCGGCTTTGAGGGAAAAAAATTGCTCAAGATCAACATTATTTCTATTATGTTGGCAAACTTCCAATTACAGAACACATTTTGTGATAATTTAACATTCATGCAAATACACAAGACTCTAAAGTCTTACACACTGTACTTGATTCTGTGTTCTTATTCCTGTTTCTATTTAACACCCCCATCCCCACAATCTCTCTCACACACACACACACACACACACACACAGACACAGACTTTCTTTATAGATTGATTTCTTGTGTTACACTGAGACATTTCATCTCTTTTTCAGCAGTCTGCTGTCATGTCTGTCGCTACATGTGCCTGATACCAACAGGCCAATTTACAGATGGCGACACAAGAAACAGACAAGGAAATCATTACAGACACATTCATAAATATCGGCTGCTCTGTTTCTTTTAATGGTCAGCAGTCAGAAGTTTAAGGTATGGGAGTCCGGGAGCTAAAGGACTCAAGGATAGATCAATGTCAGTCGTCAGGGGGAATGAGAGCCAGTCTGCTAGAAAAAGGGGGAAGAAGGAAGGAGCTTCAGGCACTAAAAAGTCATATCATAGAGTCGTCATGGGCGGCTGTGGTGGTTTCAAATCATGAATTCTTTAATGTACTAAGTCCAAATGGTCCCCTGTGCCCCCGCAGTGCCTTGCCTGGCAGTCTGAAAATAATTGAGGACTTGAGCCAGTGCAAAGAGAGGGGTGAGTTAGGACAGAGAGAGAGAAGATGCGGGACAGGGAGAAGTGGAAGGGGGAGAAAGCTAGAATGAATAAGTGACTGAAAAAGAAATATAGATATTCAACTCTTTACAAAAATTACCTTACCTTTACACTTGCACTGGTCTCCTACGCCTCAGGGCCCCCCTCCCCATTTGTTCAGCCCCCGTATCACTCACACTGATCATAAGCTCTGGCGGAAGGCGGGAGGTAATCTAGTGGAATTTCAGGGAACGGACCTCAGAGGAATACTTCTCTCCTCTGAGGTCATTAATCGCAACATCCAATCACCTCGCTCGTAGATCAATAACACAGTCGCGGTGGAGAAAATGAAGGAATGAAAAGTGATGCTGAAGTAAAAAACATGTGGCATATATTGCCACTCAGCAAGTTTACAGCTAGCTGGGTCAGTGAGTTGGTGCCATGTGGGCTTTCAGATCATCATGAATGAACTGATTTTGGTTTTGTTGCGTAGCTGGTGGTTGACGGCTCAAAACTCCTTTCATTTTTTTCTAACTTAGTATGGGCTAGATTGGGAGTTCTGTCTTTTGTAAAATGCGTTTAATTTTAGTCTGAATTTACAGCGTTGGGGGATGACATTTAGTGGCTCCATGGACAATTGCAGTTGTTTAATATTGAAAACTGCTGCAAGGCTGCTGCAGTAAAACCAGGGTCCTAAAACCAAGGTTAAAAACCTTCTTCTGGGCAGCAATCCCCGTTCAGTGCTGTTTGGAAGCCTTGATAATTGCCTTTCCTGGTTTCTCAGTTCAGTGAGTACTGGTCACTAACTCTCTGAGCCGGTCGGGTGTTCATTAGAAGTCCTTATTCAGTAGTTAGAAGGAATATGAGTTTTCAGTCAGCCTATTAAAGGCCAAATGTCACCAATTTGACTGTGTGCAAGGCTCATAAAAGAAGTCATGCAGGCCATTGATGTTCAGTACCTTTCCATTCTTCATAACGAGCTGGCTGCACAGAACTGCAGTGTGTACAATGGATATGCCAGAGTTTAAATGGATAGATAACGAGCATGCCTATTCCATTACAACGGTGGCTACCTACTATAGATGGATAATTATTTTAACCGTTGTTTGCCACTCACTTGGTTTAGCAATATATTGCAACAACTTAATGCTACAATCATTTAACCTGACTCGGGTTTAGAAAGCAACAAAGCTATAACAAAGAGCCTATTCTTTGAGACATGTTGCCCTGGCACCTTTTCCACCCTCAATGCAAGGGTTTGGCTCAGGAGACGGACTGGGATGGGATTGAGACCAGGCCTTAAGGTGGAACGTGGGGTCCAGGCACAGCAGTTTTTCCACCAAATCTTTTTGATTGCCACAGTTGAAAGTAGCGGGAGACTTCTGCTGTTGAGGAAAGCCCTGGAAAACCTCCCTTGTGTCCCTCCTGTGTTGGTATCTGAAAATTTGCATCCTTTAGTCCTACCAGTCAAGTTGGAGGATGAGCTGCCAAATCCTTACATGCAAACATGTAAGCGGTCAAAAATCCAGAATCCTTTATTGGGAATGAGGAAGTAAAAGGTCCACCCGGCTGCTAATTTTCAATCTCCCTGACGGTTTTCTTTGCAAGAGGAGACTTGATCTCTGCATCAAGATCCCCCCCTGCACTGCACTGAGTGCCACCACAGAACCACAACAGAAAAGGGGCCTGACCCCTTCAGTGGGTGCATGCACTGAAATTACGTTGTGTGTATATATGCTGGAAACCCCCCAGGGGGATCCCACCCAACGGTAAGGACAGTCACTGTACCGAGAGGCAGCAGGCGGTAGCTGGGATCACAGAACTGCCAGAACTTAGGGGATGCTTTGGAGGGCACCAGCCCTGCTCGTGGATTAGACCATGCTGAGCTCTTGTGTATCAGTTTGCTTTAAAAAAGACCCTCAGGTCTCCTAGAGACTGCCACGGTGGCACAGCCTATGGGACTGTCAATAAAGCCCTGTCCAGCTCTGCCAGGCATGTCTCCTGGGCACTCCAACAAGTAGCTTGGTCCCATTGAAGTATTTTACTTGCATTGAGCCCAACCATGTTGACGGAACCCGAGGCGGCCTGAGCAGCTTTGATTGAGAAAGCCAGAAGTTACGCCTCACCATTCAGAAAGAAGCCACTGCTCGATTTGTCTTCAGGTCAGCCAGGAGCAAGAACACTTGTCTGCCCTCAACAACTGTTTGGCCAGCTGGCACTGATAAAAGGCTAGAGAACAACACAAACAGCTGATGGTGAGCATGGTATCCGTTCTATTAGTGTTCCTGTTTGGACAATGAGAATTTTTGCAACTTTGCAATATACTTGTGATCCAAGAAAGGAAGATAGGAAGAATTGGAACGGGACTGTAGACAGTACATCAAAACACTCTTGACGGTGAAACTTATGGGGAACATTGAGGTGTGTTAGTTAGTTGGAGCTTTTGCATATTACTTTGATTTAGAATGTGTAGCTGCAAATGCACCAAAGCCACACTTTTGGTGAAGTTGGTGTAGCAATAATGCTGGTCTGAAACCATATGATATATACATGTAACACAAATGGCAAGATAAATACAGATTTTAAAACAATTTATTATTCAGACATTTCCCTCAAATATAGACACATGAACCTCACAGTGGTTGATAACTAAAGTCACGAGAATGCATTGTTTAGAAATTGTGAATATCTGAGTGCAATACATTTTTACGTTACATTACATTACATGCTATTGGATAAGGGAAAACGGTAGGGAAGGCAAATCTGCTGGTGGGGCTACAGAAAAAGCCAGGGGATCAATGTCTGGGCACCCTAGATACAGTATCAAAGGCAAATGTTATGGTAATCATAACATGGTTGTAATGGTGGTTGAGTAAATTGTACAAACTACAAGTCGACAAGGTCAACCTACTGGTGGGTGCTCAATGGCAAGTGAAAGTCAGGGTATCCCCATATCAAGTAGGATTCAACTTCTGGCCATTGGGCGACCTCTGTAAGACATGTCTTACAAATCCATCATATATTTTTCAAATAATTTAGTCTGGACAAAAGCAGTGGACTGACTGATCATCTGATATCTCCATTCCTAAAGCCATGGCGCTAGCACGTCTAAACTCATGGCACGCAACCGCAACAAAAGCCATGGTTTTCCTTATGGTTTCAAGCTTTCCAATCTGCCGCAATAGTGTAGAGTATACTGCAAGAACATGAGGCCAAATACACTTACACAATGTGTTCAGCATGAGGGGACAAATAACCCACATCAGCAGACCTCTCAACATACCCGAGGGGGGAAAAGAAGAAAAGGGATTGGGTTATTCCAAAGATGAATGTGCCTCGCAGCTTTTAGGCACACAACACAAAACCAGTGAAAGGGAACATCGGCATCATTTGATGAGGCATTCCAAATGTCTCGGGGGGGGAGGGAGGACTGAATTGCCATGGGCTAAATGACAAATATATGTTGTTGGTGCTGGAGAGTGATTCTGCTGGCTGCCCTAAGGTGCTCTGTGACTGCCAGCGCTATTCCATTTGTCCTTGAAGATGTTGGCTGAAAATGTTGTCATCTGCTTGGATTGTCTGTTGAGCCGAGTTTGTGTACCACCTTTACATCTCCACTTCTTTAACTCTACATGAGATTACTTGTGTTTTCTGATACTTCATCCTTGTCCTTCCATGTTCCCATGTCTTATATAGGTATTTTGGTCTTTCTATCACATTTTCCTTTATACAGTATATTAATGCGCAAAGCACAGCAAAAACACAATTTCATATGTATAGTTAATAAGTCCCCAAATGGAAGAAAAAAAAAACATTGTAGCCAATGGAGCTGTAGCTATTGAGCAGAATCTGCAAAAAGAACTTATACGATCAAAGTTCAACTGTCACAGTTTTAAAGATTAATTGCGTGGAGCATAATGTAATTCCCTGCATAGAACAACATTTTCATAGACTGCACAATTTATAGCATGCAAGAAGTTTTTTAATTCCAAAAAGGCTCACACTTACAAAATGCATGGAAATGAATAATTCCTTGTGCGGAGACTAACATACGTGTTTTTTTTTCTTTCTTTTACCTATGAGCCTGAATAATTGATAAAAGTCCCAGAAAGAATCTTCTCTGTGCACAACGTGGATTATCTATGCATATGCCTAAAGACAAAACAACATTGTAAAAACCTCCATCAGAGAGTAAAGCGAGATGGAGGGAGTTTGAATATTTACAGTCAGTTAATGACATTTCCATTCTGGGGGCATGTCAGAAATAACAAAGCCTTGCATTTACCCTCCGCATCGGCTTAAGTCTCTTTTCCCTCTTCCTGGGCCCCAAGTGACTCAGAAATCCTACTTTATAGCAGAGAGGTGTCAGAATTTTAAACAGGCCCCGTCTTTATCCCCTCCTTCCCCCTCCTACGCTTTTCCTTTTAATTCCTGGAAGACTAGGCTGCGGTTGCCTTTTAACCCTCACCTGCTCCTCTGCTGGAATAATGTAGGGTTTTTTCTCTTTTCCGTGGGCGTGGAAGGTAAGGGGAGATGATGGAGAAAGAGGGGAAGAAAAGATCGTCCCATTGTTCCGGTTAGCATGGGTGGGATACGGTGGAGGGTATATGTCTGTGTATTAAGGTCGATTGTCTCTGAGAGACTGTAACAACACGAAAAAGAAAATAGTCGCCGAGGTGGAGACACGAGGCTTGGACGGACAGCAAAGGCTGGAGTTATTATAATCTCCTGTGGGACGCTGACTAGCCATTTATCACACCTCACTGTGAAAAGAAAAGAAGAGAGAAGGAAAGTGGAAGTTTTTTTTTTTTACATCCCTTTTCAGACCAACCTGATGACAAAGCACTATCCACACACCAGGTAAATTCCACATTGTGAAATTGGAACAAATCGACACAAAGACAAAACAGTAGAATAGGTTGTATGAAAGAGTCGTATCAATGTGGATCATGCATTAATAACAACCTAGATATTGTTATCTCCCTTTTAAACGAAACAGAATTCAACAAATGAAAATAATAGTTGTGATCGTGATGGGTTTTGAGAGGAGATTTCCTTAGTGTACATATTATTTTACCTGATAAACTTTCCAAAATATACAACATTTACATTTGCCTATGGATGAATTTGCTTTGGACTCAAATGAATAAATTGGTGGTGCTTTTCAAATGAATTGTGTATAAATGATATTCTTCAGTATGAGTAATTGCCTGCAATTCACTCCCCTTTGAGTCAATCTCATGTGTGAAGTCAACGCTGTTAATTAGACCTGTTTTTATGTTCGGGGGAAGCAGCTGAGCCTGCCTATTTCTTCGTCTCCCTCGCTGTCTTTCTCTCTCTGGCGTTTGTACTTAATTACTGAGGGACTGCTTTCTGCACCAGCGAGGCATAACAAAGACATGTAATGCCATTAGCAAGCACAAAAGAATAAGCAAAATTTAGTAATTTCTCTTCATCTCATTTCTTAGAGGGTAGAGTGGTTAAGATACACTAGTTTCCTCTGTCTGTCTTTTCCCTAGCACTATTACATTTATTGATGTTATTTAGTCTGATTTATGAGCTAATGCTAAATACAAGACTTACTATGTTGATGATATATTGATATTGAGGTAAGTCTGTTAATAAGATATAAACACATGCTCTATGGCTTAATAATATTTGTGCCAATACAAAAACTAATTGATCCACGTTGTACATGTCGAGTTTCTCATGCTCATGAGTGCAGTATATTTAAGTTACAAATGTGCAAAGTAGAACGATTGACATGAGGCACACATGACACCTACTGAGTGTTGCAAATTGAATTTACACCACAGCGGCTGCTTCCATTTGTTGTTCAAAGAACAGTCAGCAATAGTGCACGCGCAGATTCCCACATACACACAAGCTGGGAGGAAGTTTTACAGGTTCTGACACTTTTGATTGCATTTGACACCCCAGAAGTCCACAGGATATGTACCGTGGAAATTACCCATTGATTACAGTCCCCTGTCCCAGTTCTTTTTTATATGTTGAGAATTGAATCAGCTGCGGCTTTACTAAGCTCTGCAATACCTGGGGTTATGAAAGAGAGCTCTTAATTGAATGCAGCCATAAGAGCTAGTACGGCAAAAGCAAAGACAATCATGTAGTTGGAACTCATATGTTTGGTTCACAATTCCCGGAGGTCCGTTGTGATAGCTTGATTTTTTTTGATCACAGTAATTGCATTGGTTTCTAAAAGATCATGGCTTTCATTATTACATCTAGGTTAGCCATGATCTGATTTAATGCATATAAGAGCAAAGATTGGACCGGACATGTGTCATTACTTCACATTACACAACAGTCTGTAATCTTGCATTTACACTAAAATCGAAGGTTACGTTTTACAACTTGTACATGACTTAATGAAAAATAACCTTCAGATTGTCACTATTTGTTGACTTCCTTTAATTTGTGTTTTCTTCTTTTTGCTTATTTTTTTTTTATTCCTCTTTATTCTAGTCTTTAAAAGCATAATTCCCTTTTTTAAATAGCTAACAAAATGTCACTATGCATCAGATGTATAGTTGTGCATAATGAGATGTGTAAGGCTCTTACAACGTCTATGATGGCAGCTACATACTGCAGTTGAATGAACTCAGTGCTAATAGGTCTTGCAGGGTTCTTGTAAATACTGCACCTCTAAACAGACTCTAAACAGTATTTCTTTGAGAACTTTTCACAAATATTTGAATATTCACAAATCCAAGAGAAAACTGGAAAAACAAAATCTATCGGCTTTGTTTTTTGCACTTCTGTTTGAAGCACATTTTTGCATAACCACAGTATTTTGAGCACAATAGGGTAAATAAGTTACACTTAGCAATATGTCAACTGAAACTAGTCCTTTGAGAGGGTCGGGCTCTGTGGTCGTCTGCAGTTATATGTGTGAATGTGTCTATTAGCCCCCCTCGGTTGAAGGTGAGTAACCGCCAAAGACTGTAGTCTGAAACTTTCCCTGATGGCGAGTAAGATCGATGTGATGACCACTGCAGACTTGTGGTCATTGTGCAGCCTCAGTGCTGTCAGGGCTGTGCCTGACGTCCATGCTCTTTATGTTCTGTTAGGGTTGGTGGCCGTACAGTACCACGCTGTACGTTTGGGACTTCATCGATAGGGTGAGGAGGTCAGAGTAGGGCTGCAGCCTCATCTCACTGAAGGCGAGACTGACTCAAGACTTAAGCTTTTGGTCACTATACCTTCTAGATGCCCTCTGTGCATGGTACTTCAAATGTCCTAAGCTGGAGGAAACCCCAGGGCAAACCAGCAGTGGATAGTTTTAACATGCCAGACGGCCTGCAGACACCTCATGATGATACATCGACCACTAACACACACTCCATTCCATGTTATTCATGTTATGTCATTTTTCGGTGTCATTTCTTTAAAGACTCTCTGTAGACTATGGAGTTCAGTAAATTTTTTTCATTCATGTCCATGTTGTCTGCTTTGTTATGTTTTATTCTATACATGACTCTAAAATAAGATTCATGCCTGGTGTTTGCTCTTCTGGCTAACCTTTGTGAGGGAGGCAATTGTTTTTAATAATGCATAATTGGCTTTATGCACTTACTGCAGAGCACCCATTTATTGGATTACACACAAGGAGTCTTGTTGCAGATGTACTTTTCCTTAAGTGCAGAAATCCCCCCCCCTCTTCTGTGAAAGAGTACAGTGTTTCCCTCAGGTTTACAACTTTGCAAGGCGGTATTTTGTATTCAGGCACACTGCATGGGCTTTAAATGTGTTTCTTCATTACATTACTTACTCCCTTTCCCTCACCTTTCTTGCTGTTTGTTAAGATGTTGCGCCTGAATTATTTTTAGACCACCTGTCTAAAAAACCTGATGACCTCAGAATCGTCATTGCTGTCCATGACAGCAGCAAGTCAGCCTTCACTCTATAGCCGCTCTATACAGGTACAGGACCACAAACATACACTGGTGGTATGCTGCTGCTGTTTATGACATCATCATATATTGAAAAGCCTAATTTTTACTTTTAGGGGACCTCTATTCTAAAATATTAACGCTCAATGTGATTATCTAGATGGCATAATGATCACAGTAAGCAGTAATGACTGCGTATCAATTCATACCTATGGCATTTGCTGGATTATCCTCAAAAGGCCTTTGAGGGCTTTCCTGTCCTGTAATCTAGATTGTTTTGGCATGAGAAACTGCTCACAGCAAGGTTTTTGGATTATCTTGAGTAGCGGGATCATCATTTCTGGAAAGAGAAATTTTAAATACGGTAAATACTACTTTTGCTGAAGCGACACAAAATGACAGGAAATAGTCTCCACGATTACTTAAATTATCCTCTGCCTGCATGCTTAAGTTTCTCCCTCCATCCATCGTTCTGTGTGCACAGGTTGGAATTTCTATAACAATTGTCAAATCTTGATGTTGGCCTATAAATAGCATGAAATTACTGCTAATGTTATAGAAAATGATATATATTACCAAGTACAATATAGCGGTAAAGCATTGAGCAAACCCAGATGAATCAACTGCAGCTTATTTTGTGGCAAATTTACTTACATATTTATTCATAATGAAACTTAAAAAATAAAACAAACCTTCAGAGTCGAAGCCTATGGCCCTGTAGAGAGCCTCTGCGTGTAGCATTTGTAGCGTGGAGTGATGGTAAAAGGCATCCTTAGGAGGGTATCTTAAGGTCATCACCATCCCTCGCAGCTCACTGGAGCCATAAGTTGATAAATTCAGAAGGGCATTTGCCCTTCAAGCCGCACAATTTGCTAGCGGCCCTGCCTCTGTTAGGACTGCCCTAATCTAATGCCAACTGTCTGCCTGTGCAGAAAAATGGAAAAATTGTTTGAGAAAAATGTGCGTCAAACCTTTTCCTCCGCCCCCAGCCCCTTAATCAGAAAAACGGTCAGCTGCAACATTTATTGGTCCTGCGAGGATTTCTAATGTTTAGCCCTCTAAAGAGAAGTAAATGCAGGCAATTATAGATGAAGTGATTTAACATGCCAGCGTTCCTTCTCTACATAAGTGGCTCTTTCTAAAGAGCAGGCCGAGGGGCCAGAGCATGCTAAGCACCTTACCGGCCTGCTCCTGTAATGACTGTGACAATAGCAATAAATGTCTTAAATAGAATATGACAAAGGACACTTTCATTCTGCGACATATTTTTGGATGTGGACTGTGGAAAGCTGAAACTTTTTGAGCGTTCCTCCTCTGCGTGTGTTGATCAATTCTTGCTAGTGTGTGTTATGTTTTTTTTTTTTTTTTCCTCCAAGAGCACAGTCTCACAGCATGGCGGTAGCTTTGCCTCATGTCCCCTTTGGACATGCTTCACACAGACACACGTGCAGACACATGCAGACACACAGGGCAGACGACATGAAACAGGCACACAGTTGCACAAAGAACTACACACTCTCCCTCGCACACACACACACACACACACACACGCCCTTACACTCTAACCCAACACCCTCATAAGCGCCTCTTCTGCATGCCTCTGCCATAACTAACTGGATTAGTCAGCCACAATCGATTTGGCACATGCTATCAAAACCAAACAGCCAATCTCCTCTCCCCCGTCCATCTCAGTGCCCTCCCCTTCCTTCCTCTCTCCCCCTCCTCTCTTTTGCTCCATGCCTGCTTTCCTTTTCCCTTTCCTCATTCCATCTGTCCCAACCTCCTCTCACTCCCTCCCTCCCTCCCTTCTTCTTTCAACCACACTACTCTGCTGCTCCACCTCTCTCTCTATCTCCATCATCTCTTTTGTCCTAAAACAAGCCAGCCGGCAGTCACGCACAGTTGCTTAATGCCCCCCTGTCCTATGCTGGTCCCTCCTTTTTTCTTTACTCGTTGCCCACATGAATCCACTACTCCTTTGTACGTCACCCCATTTCTCTTTCCTTTTTTTTTTTTGCGTTTTTTCACGCGTCCTCACTTTCGCCTCCCTCTCCTCCACTTGTTGTCGTCTCACACGTGTCCTCTCCTCTGTCTACCAACCTTTTCGAAAAACTTTTTTCTCATTCCTCTCCTGTCCTTCACTATGACTTCTCCTCCCGTCCTCCATCCCTCCATGCCAGAGTGCCACTGCTCCTCTCCTCCTCGCCACACATTCATCCTTCCTTCCTTTCACTCCAGCAGCCAAATCACTCTCTAACAGATGCCGTGCTCATTCAGTCGGTCTCCCAAGTGTATGGGTGTGTGTCTGAATGTGTGTCTGTTGTGTCTGCGTAATTATGCGTGTGTGTGTGTGTGTGTGTGTAAGGGAGCACGTGTGGGCATGTGTGCATGCGTGTGTCTCAGTGGAACAGGCCTGGCCAAGGCTAATTGCTGCCTCCTACCTGGTGGTGACAGGCCTAATCAAGGATGATGAGCTCACTGTTGGTCTCTCTCTCTCTCTCTCTCTCTCTCTCTCTCTCTCTCTCCCTCTCTCTCCCTCTTGCTCACTATTTGCTCTCTCTTTCTCTCCACCCTCTTTTGGCAGAAAAATAGATAGACAGCCTCCAGTCTCCAGTCCATTATGGGTTGTTTTGGGAGAGGAGAGGATGATGGTGGGGGAGGAGAGTGGGAAGGAAAGAGAAGGACAAGGCTTTTCATTTCAGCTCTCTGCTCTTAAGGGGACGGCATGGGAGTAAAACAAATTGGCCAGAGTGTTTGAGGGGTTGAGGTACACAGGTTGCAGCACAATGGGCCTATTGAAATTCTCTGCTATAGTGAAGAGGCCACATGATTGGGTGAATGAATAAATGAATGATTGCATTTGGTTTCAGGATGTTTTGGGGGCTAGGCGATGAGGGTTTACATGCATGTAGGCGGGTGTGTGTGTGTGAGAGTGTGTGTGAGGCACAGACTGTGTGTAGAAGGGTATCAAACAACTGCCTCCTCTGGCCCAGAACTGCTTGAGTCTTGAATTAGAATAATGTAATTTGGCCTCAACAGCACCATAACAGATGCAGACACTCGTGTGTGCATCTAACATGTTACTTTGCAGGTCCCTGTGGAACTGTTTTCAAATGACCTCTTCCATAAGGGTCAGATGTCAAAGTAAGGCGCAGAATACGTTGAGGCTATAGTTATGGTTTGAAATCAATCCAATAATGATGTTTGTCTTATACCAAAAAGCAGGATTGTAATTCTCCTAAAACTCTGATTAACATAACGTTGTACGTACAGTATCTATGAGCATTGAACAACTATTCTGACTTGGGAATCTTTGTCATTTCTTTAAGAACCAGGCTTTACTCAGATCTTTTTTCCCATCTCTTTACAGGCTATTTTTATGAAGCACTGAAGGGTCAAACAGTCTGTTTATCGACATTGATTACAACAGCATTTGCACAGTTTGAGATGCATCTTTAAACACACATGAGTGACATCATTGGAGATTTTTAATAGAGATGTAACATTCCGATCAGAAATTAACCGTAAATTATTTTAATTAAACCAGTGTCTACACCAAACAAAGTTAATAGTAAATTCTTAACTAAATTGCTTTATCCTGTATATCATCCACAACATCATGGGCTGAAGAAATCCTGTTACCACTTTTTTTTTAATCAAATTGATTGTACACTCCCGTAGACCTTTAAAAGGATCACCATCAAGTGAAGGCCTGCTGATGCAAAGAGCTTTCCCTAAAACTAAGTAGTTATGTTCCCTTAACCAAAAGACTGTTAAGATACAACACTTGTAACAAGTAGAGATGGATTTGCCGTCCCAGCATCCACGGCTGAGAGTTACTGAGAACTTGCTCGTTTAGAGCTAAGGGCGAGTAACAAAGCGTTGGTGTTTGACACGCTGGGAGTCGGAATATGTGCCCTTGATTTCTCCACCACGACCCTCCCCCTTTCTCTCTTTTAGACTACCGTCCATTTTCGCATATTGTATTATTATTATTAGTATTATCTGGTCTCTTTGAATCACAGCTAATGGAAGATTGAATTAATCTCCATGGATTAATTTGGTAGTAATCTCTAATTTATTTTCCATAAACTCCGATGGATGAATGTGTGTAGTGTGAATGTGGTAACGAATACAAGTGGCATGCTCCAAAGTGCCCCAAAGTGCAAATGTGGTTTCCTCTATCATCATTTTAACAATCACACATTTTTTTTCTCTGTGTGTTTATCTTTTTTTTTCTTTCACAAGAAAAATGGCAATTCAGACTTTGTTCCTGTCAAACATCTATGCATTATCCGTAACCTTTTCGTAATCAGAGATCACTGGGGCCAATCCAAGTGGACGTTGGGTGAAGGGTTAATGTTAGCCACCGTAGCCAGCCGGTCCGACGACGAGACTCGTTTAACCTAAGCTGCATGTTTTTGACTTTGAGATGAACACATGCTCTTGGGAAGTCCATGCAAACTCCACAATGCTCCAGAGTGAACGCAAACGGTGAACGCAAGTGTTGTGCAGTCCCTCCTGCTGCTAGGCGACAGTACCACCATGCATCCCCCTTTCTGACATAACTGTGAAATGATGTATTGTGACAAACGTCATTAGATAATTACATTTATATTTAGAACACAATTGAAAAAAGTAAGATTCATAAAAGATTAATTGCTGTCGCTTTGGTAACATTTGTTACTGTTTTGAATTGTATGATTTATGCCCATCCAATGGAAGTTAATCATTTTATGACCTGGAAGCACAAAGAAGTAATGTTTATGACCTAATCAGATATATGACGGTGGTTGTAATAAAAACTCATTTCCCCAGTGCATGATATTAGAGAGACATACACTTGGGATCATAATTTCTTGTTATGTTGAATTATGTGGATATAGCTTTGAAGCTGTAGATCATCAGGTGATTTGGGAGAGGCCGGGTAAGAACAGTGGCTTCTAACACGGCTTCATCTTGGTTGGCCGTATTGCGCATGCTGGCATGCTGGCATGCTGGGAAGAGCTGTGACAGTAAAAATGGCTGCTGTGAAAAGGGGACATTGACAAAAGCCCCTTGCGTCCATGTTCTAACATACGCAGAAACCCATTCACTATTCATGACCAATTCAATTTAGTGAGAGACAGGCATTCTGTCACTATGAGAAAATCCACTTTCACAAATGATGTCTTGCCAAAGCCAAAAGTAGTGCTTGATCAAATGTGGAATAAACTATGTGATGCCTCTGGGTAATGGCGAGGATCGTTTTGTAGAATATGTAATGTGTGTAAGATATTATGTTGTTGATGATGAAAACTTGATGATGACTTACTGAACAACACAGGATCTATGAGACCAAATGACATTTTAAAGAAATTATATATATATATATATATATATATATATATATATATATATATATATATATATATATATATATATATATATTATATGTCACACAGTGAAACCACTGGGACATCAGTGCAGCATAACATGTACACATCTGCAGAAGAGATGAGGTGTTCATTGGGACATTTGGAACTTCAGGGTTGTTTTTGATTGTCCATGACACTTGATGTTCAAGCTTAATCTTTGCAGCTTTCAACAAGATGAGATGTGGGGATGCTCCTATACGTTCCATGGTGAATTGGTTCTTTCCATTACTGTGAATCAGCAGACATAAGGGAAAATATATAACGGCGTGGCACATCACCCCTCCCACAGGACACAAATCCTATTCTTTTCGAAGATGTATGATTGTGTTTTGGTAGTAGTATCAAAGAAAAGCAAAAGGGAAAAGCTAAATTCGTAAAATGAGTGTTTTGAAGTGCACGCTATTCTCATACATTTCATTACTGTAAGCTATTTCTGATGCATGTAAAGTTGATGGTTGAAGACACTGACCGCAAGAAACAGGCCTTCAGAGGAGTTCTGGGTCTCCTCAAATATTACATTAAGGAACACTCCAGTGATAATAAAACTTTCCTTTCTGCTCTCGCAGCAATAACAGAATTGGAACTGCGCAGCGCATGAAAGACCACAGCAGCGCCAAGTCCATCAAACCCAATTGATTCTACTATATCTTCATTTCCAACCAAAAATGTGTTGGGCCGGTGAGAATGATAGAGCGCTTGATTCATGAAGTGCAGAGTGAAGAGATGTGAGTGTTGCAGGTTTAGAGAATTTCATCTCCGATCAAACCCCAGCACTGTGGAGTTAGAGGGACAAAAAAAGAGGGTTGTTCCTAAATGGATTTGATGTTTATGGCTTGTTTTGCACAAACCCCAATGTGTGCGAGCATGTGTATGTGCATCTCAGTACAGCTTTTCATACATTGCTCTCAAAATGGCCATCAAGATGAAACACTACGTGCTTACAGAGCTGTTTAGCAAGTAATCCCTGAAACTGGCCTCCTCTGCCCACCTCTGGGTTTTTGTTTGCTTGTGCTGTGTGTTTGATGGTTACTTGTGTATATGAATATCGGTGCATGAGTTAATAATGAATGTTCATATATCTCATATTTTTAGCAACCATTCACAACAAAAAACGTCACTGAGCTCAGAAATAAATGAACAACGTTGTTGGTTGCGTAGAAATATGGTTTGGCCTCTGAGATCCAAAATAACTACTTGTAGAGCAATTAATGGATGAGAAATGGCATTGTCTATCAGGAATACTGTGCAATATGTTTAACAGTTAATTATCAGGAAAAATAATAACAATTGACATTCAATTATACTGGTGTACATGACACTTTTTTCTTTTTTTTTATGAGGTTTAAAATTGCCTGTAGTCTAAATAAGATTACCCATTCCGACTGAGAACTTACTGTAAGTGCTGCTACCTGCTGCACGCCCCCCCGTCCTACTTCCCACCTCTGAAACACCGCCTCCAGCTGTGCTCTGTTTGACGGAGACGGAGACCTTTTTTTCAAACTCGGTATTACAAAATAGGAATGCCACAACTGCTTTCAAGTCCCTCTGTCCTCTCCGCTGGGCTCAGCCTGTGTGTAGTGTCCGGCTGGGCTACGTGATAACTCCGACCTAAGCCCAGTCAAACCAGCTTAATTCTCCCTGAGTCAGAGTGAAGCTTCAAAACCGTCCATTTCATGGTTAAAAAAAAAAGAAATCAGAATGCTCATTTGGCTCCCAAGCAGCGAGGTTGGGCACCATCTAAGGCGTAAGATTCTCACTCGCTGGCTTTCCTTTTGCTTTCATCACAAATACGCTGGACGTTGGTCTTGTTCCTTGGTTCGGATTATTCATTTGGAAAAGTTATTTTTTGCTCTTAACTTTAAAAGTTTATTTCCTCTTTTTTCTTTGTTTCATTCTCTTTTTTTTCTTTCCTTCCTGCTCTCGCTGTCTAGTATCAACTTAAATACACTAAATAAGGGATGAAGCTTTGGTTGGCCTTTTGCAGTCAGCCCCCAGCTTTTTAAATCCTGTCTGCCCATCAAATAATGATAAAATGAATTTCTCTGCATTTGATTAAGTCATGTCAAAAGGCCAATGATATAAACTTCTGTGAAACCAAATCCTTCTGTGCCTGGAAATTGGAACTAAATTTATTTAATTTGTAACGGGAGGTTTTATCCCCACATTCCCTATCCGCTTTTTGGTTCACTTAGCAGAGTTAAGCTTTGTAGAATCAGAGGCTGTGCTCTTTTTTTGATAGGGCCTGAATCTTTATTCCTATTAAACTCCAGTCTGACCTTCTCAACATTATCATCAGGTGGATGTGGGAGGGTCCGGACTGAAGCCCCTTCAAAGAGTGCAAAATGTCTGATCTACATCAATAACATCAAACACATCAATGTTACATTGTGAGTATGTGCTCAGCATTAGTATCTCAAATTGTGCAACACCATGCAACCTCCTATGAAATGGTTCTTACAGAAGACCGATGCAAAGTCAAACAGTTTCCGTTCTATTTCTATGCGTCATGTTAGAATACGGAGCAGAGTAAAAGCAGGATGACTATCAAAGGTAAACAAGTGGGACAAACATGATAACCTGTGGATTAATACCACATGGCCAGAAAATACTGCAGGAATAAATGCCATGTTTTAACTCCACATTTTTCTGAAATACAAAAAGGCATTTACCTCAGTTGGCATGGATTCCTATCTACCACAAACTAAGCAGTGAATACAGAACCAACTGTCAAGTTCAGAGGCGAAGTATTTCCAGAACTGAAATGTCAACTGATTGTTGTTTTGTGTTCATTAGCGTCTACAGTGATTCAATTATCTGCGGCTACATTGTTGTTCGATAATTGGCTTATTAGCATGGAAACCACGGCAGTGGAAAGCCAAGCAATCAGACCAACAATTAGCCATCAGCGTAAAGACAGTGAGATTGGGGGCCACACGGCTGTGGCAGCTTATGACAATAGTGGTCAACTCATTTCCATTACCATCAATTAGGACCTGGCATAATTTCATCGAATGGGAAATAAGTTATTAAGCAACAAAGCCCTGTAAATTAACAAAAGCTTCTGCTTGAGTTTGTTCACATGGAGAAGAAACCGAACAAGAAAAAAAGAAAGACAACAATCCAAGTGTACACGTATGATTGAGGAACACATGTATTTGGTGTCGAGATACTCACTCTGTTAGGTGCATGGCAGCTTAGCATTTATACAATTTCAGTAAAGCCACACAGTGAAATGTCTCTGTGGGAATTGCCCTCCCAGAGCCCCGTCGATGCGCCAGATCAAAGACACAGACAGGGTTTGTTATTTCTACTGTCTGTGCACTTTTCTTGAAGTGCAAATCCGCCTGGAAGCCGTCTCCCCAATGTAAGCTCCCGGCCTGGTCATAACCGAAATGCCAATTATTTTCTCATTGCTATAAAGCCTCATCATGAAAATCTCACACAAATCCGCACACCTAATGAGATTGAGTCATTCAGTATTGGTTTAAGGACCGGTGAAGTTCTCACAGACATAATCACATCTTTGAGAGGCTAATTCCTGTGAGCCTAACAAGTTCCCAAACAGGTTGACACTTTGTTGTTCGTGGTGTTTTTTTGTCAGTGAGGCAACAAAAGAACTTGTAATGTTCACGTCAGAGCACGTGTTTGCACAGGGAGCCGATTGGAGACTTGCAACTTTAAATTCTATCCTATAAAAAAATCTCCACTACAAAACCGTTATTCAAGAGATACATTATCTCCTCTTCTTGGCGTCGGGTGGAATAAATCAAGAAGAAGGTATTGTTGAGAGAGCGAGGTACATTGACATTTCTTCTATATGTCAGTACAACGAACTGCAGAGTTGGGGCGTCATTCTTTGTGTTTTTCGAAACAGTGGGATGTTTAATGTTTTTAAGCAGATGGACAACACTCTCTCTTCTGGGGAAATACTTTTTATTTAATTTTTCTCACAATTTGTCAACACACAAGGGTTTATTTCTATCAAAACAAATGTTGTTCTTGGGACATAGTACGGGAAACTCACATGCGCTAACATGCACTACAGGGCATGAGTGGCCGACTAGTTGTGTCGACAAAGCAAGGAGATGCTTGCATAACAACACAAACCGAGGCAGAATGACATCATTCTCTGCTCAGGTTGACATCATTCATTTCTTAACATAATTTCTTGTTGCTATATTTTTGCTCAAAATATTGAATTGAGCACCTTTTTATGAGGCAATTTTCCAATTATATATCATTATTGAGTTTTAAAATTGTGTGTTTTGGTGAATTTAGGATGTTTATAACTGACATTGGAAATGACATAATGCTCAATGTAGTTCAATACCTCCTTGCTTTGGCTTTCACCTTTTCCTTCAAGTGCAACAAAATAATATATCCCCCTTTCTTCAATTCCACTATTCCAATGCCTTGCATTGCCTTTGGCTGACTGCAAGCAGCAGAACTCTTTTCCCTGTCTGCCCCTATCAGTTTGAGAGCAGGCAGGCTCACCAGATGTTCTTGCCAACAACATCTATCAGCAGTTTGTATGACGGTTTCAAAGTGGGCAGGATTATGGGAATAACAATAGAGGAACCATTTGGGTTGTGCACACTGGAGATTACCAAAGCCTCCAAACACCTTTTACACATCACTATGAACATGCTGCAAAGTTAATAAGCTGACGGTGTGATTGGTTATTTAAAGTGCCTTGGTAAAGAATTGCATCACACAAATCATGTTGTGCGAATAGCGCAGCATCTAAAGGTGCTCTCTGTCCTAAAATGCCAGGGTGAAATTTACTTGCAATTCCTTGGTGGAAAATGTGACCTTCATTTAATAAAGATATTCCATCAAGATCAACACCATTTTATGAGAGTCTTCTTCCCATGAGGGACAGAAGTTATTGTGCCAAAATTCTTCAGCAATACTGAGCATTTCAAAAACTACTGATTTCCGAGGTATGATGATATAAATCGGTGAAACCTTTTATTGTTATCCTTCATCAATGTCCAACGTAAAGATGCAAAAAAAACAAGAAACTGCCTTTTGCATTCTGAACGTTTTCCTTTTGTTAAACAACATACGAGTGTGATTTGTTTATTACTGAGCAAAGGTCGACCCTAGCCAGGTGCCAACTTCCCTTCGCAAACCAAAAGACAGAAAAAGAAATGCAGGAATATTAGTACACAAATTCTTAAATACACACAAGTCATCACCCCCTAATATTGTAAAATGTCCCTCACAAATAAGCACCACTACAAATCTCAACGAGCTCTCCAAGTCATCTGAAATGTGCACAAGCAGCAAACGGCAAAGACAAGAGAGGTGAGTGGGGGCATTGTGTGCAGTCATCCAAAGGGCAGTGGAGGGATTGATTGTCTGCTGGGTGGAGGATTACAGATGTTCAGCCTCCCACAGTGAAATTTAGTTTGTTCGGCCATGGCTAGATTATGGAATTAAGTCTGAAAGCCTCATGTGGTCACAGTTTCTGTGCGTTAAGAGCACCCAAATTACACCTCCGCAGACGATGTGAGTGGGTAAGCGGAAAGGGCACAAAAATGCACACACACAACACAAATAATAAGTGCATTTATTGATAGTTTCAGTAGACCCACTGGGTATGTAGGCACACGCATGCACACACATTCACGCAGCCTGAAAGATGCTTGAGAAAAAGAGTAAGTCAGTATACAGATAAAAAAAAAACAACAGTTTATCTCAACACAGAAACACTCTGTCCAATATGATTACATACTAGAACAAAATATATTAACCAGGCAATCTACATATATTGTATGGGAAGAAAATTATTCAGATTTTTTGTTCTGAACCTGGAAATGCTTCAAAAGGTGAATGGCTACAACAGGTGTAAGACACACTTCAAGACAGCGAGACGCTCATAAAGCCCGGTTTCCATTAGATACTGTTTCCCAAATTTACGGCAACACATGGAAGCATGAAACATGCTTTACTCCCATGCCCATGCCTCAAATCTATATTAACGCAAAATAAAAAAAGAAAGATATAAATAATACTGTGTCCATTAATGGCTGTGGGACTGATTTGGATAACTCAGTTGGTGTTGTGTATTTAATCTGATTGATTTAGTTGTTTAAAGTGCTTTTTCCATTATTAAGTAAAGTAACTGTGGTCCAATGAGAGGAAAGTGGCTATTTGGAGACACAAACAACAGGTAGTTTCCCTGATTCACAACTGCATTGATTCAGTAGCTCCTACTCTCTCATCTAAGAGAAACATTTTATTTAAAACATGTGAATAGCATCCTCCTCTTCACAATGACCTACTGCAAATAGCTTCGACTTTCACAAAGTAGATGATGTAGTAGTAGATGAATCATTTACATTTAAAAATGTTAATCTCTTATTTGAAAGCTATCAGCTGCATGTAGGGACTCTTTCTATTTAGAACTTAATCAACACCTACGTTACTGAAAGGTACTGCACATTGTCTGTGTTTTTGAGGAGTGAATTGTGTAGCTGAAGCTTTACATTATAAATGAAAATGATACTCAAGATCATTTCTGGGTTTAACTTAACTCATGTGATTAATCTCCACATGATACATGCAACCATTAAAGTGCTGTGTATAATATTCAGACTAAAACCTTGACACAGATCCTGTGTGTTTAGAAAACAAAGACTTTTCAGTCTGACTGCTTAAGCTATTGAAAAAAATCATCAAAAAGTGTGATAACTTTCATTCTTCTGAAATAAATGATCTTCTTTTTTCTTCTCGTATATGTCTTGCCTGCGGTTCCTGGCATGGACACATTATGAAACAATCCCCTCTTTACTATGACATCATGGTGGCATTGTGGCCAGACAACGGACTGAATTCGTAACTTTGCATGGATGCCATATGTTTGGCAGCCTGAGGGGGGCAGACAAGGCCTTTGGAAGGAGGCATACTTTAGTGTAACATAATTATTTCAGCACTTTTACGTTTGTTGCAGAAGATATAATTCACCCCACTCTCTTCTTTTCTGATTTAAAAAGAAAAAACATGCAAAAAAATGCACAATACAAGTCAAAGTTACTGTTATATTTTGTAGCTTTTAAAGCTTCCAAACTCATTTGTAATGGGCCCATATGAGACGTATGAATGATTATAGACAAGAGAATTTCCTAGTCCTGTCAATTGGTGATTTTTTTACTTCATTGTCTCTCTCATAAAGCGCAAACCGACTGGTGTTCACCCCTTTGCTCTGATCTCAAATTAGTCATCACACATCACCTTATTCATTCTTAATACATTCTTTAATCCAATTCAAATTCTTCTAATGAGTGCGGTATTCTCTTTCACAGTGTGAAGAGTGTGTCAGTACACCTTAATTCTCCTATGATTCGGGATAATATGATTGTGGTTCTCTCCTGCACTTCAACCATGATGTTCCTAACACCCAACCATCGCCACACGACACCCATTTCTTCTTTTTCACCCTCAGCACTGAGCGTCTATTGTTGATGTTAATAACCACAAACCAAGAAGGTGTAGTTATGGATTCAAATCACAATTGAAAAGCCACGAATAGACAATTAAGAAAATGAGCTGAAGTATACATCAAGGATTAATGGACCTATATGTCAACAGGATTTAGAAAAACTTGTCCATGCATTCATCCTCAGTCAAGTGGACTGTTGTAACGGTGTGTTCACAGGTCTGTAAAAAGTCAATCAGACGACTGATTCAGAACGCTGCCGCTCGACTCCTCACTAAGACCAAGAAAGTGGATCCCATCCCTCCAGTTCTGAAGTCTTTACACTGGCTTCCTGTCCGACAAATAATTTACTTTAAAATCGACTGCTGTTGATGTATAAAGCACTGAATGGTTTAGGGCCAAAATACATGTCTGACTTGCTGCTACCTTAGGAACCATCGCGACCCCTCGGGTCGACTGGGTGTCAGAACCAGCATTGAGAAGCTCAGTTTTCCTGCTCCACATATCTGCAACAATATCCAGAAAGCGTCTGCTGAGACTCTCAGCTGCTTTAAATCAGGACTGAAGACCTTTATCTTTGCTGCTGCCTTTAATTAAACCAGTATCAAGGATGACGTGCATGCTTTTTACTCTTTATTTCATAAACTGCACCGTAACTTGTTGTCTATTTTAAGCTTGTTCTTTTTTTTTCATTGTTTGTTTGTTTTTACAAACAAACAATAAATAATACTTTGTATTTTTTAAATGTCCTTTTTCTTTTGCTAAATGTTTTGTTGTTTTACATGAGGCAGTTTGACCTCGTTGTTGGAATGTGCTATTACAAACACATATTCCTTGCATTACCACATTGTCATTATTAATCCATCTCTGTGTGAACCATATATACGTCACATCTATGTCAAAGAGGAGATGCCGTGTGACGGCCCTCAGTGGCCAATAGGCACAATGAGCTCCTGAAAGCATCTGCAATTGCTTCTCATGTGTGCGCGTGCATGTTTATTTACTTATTACGATACCAAAGACGGTTGTATAATGCAAGGCACAGTTTTAGATTCATGGTACAAACAACCACAGCCCCAATTATCCCAGGACACATCGTACTCTCCTGAAACCTCGATCAGACACTGAGCAAGTGAAACTCCTGACTGCGTTTATGAATCTCTTTCTCTTGTACATTGTGAATGTTAGTGCATGACTTAAAATGCAGCTCTATTACACACACAATAGACAAAAGGAGTTGCCTCAGCATTTTAGACTGAATTGAAATGCAAACAATTAATAATGTGGAAATTTTCTGCATTCTTTCTTGGAGTAGATTTCAAATGTTATGAGTCACTGACTGACACACACTTACATTCCATCTGAGATTTAACAAGCCAGTGTCAATATCACATACTATTTAATGTTGTAATAAAAGACTTACAGCATGACATAATTTGAATTCAGCCTTTTTGGTGACAAAAAAATATAATACTGAAACTGATACTTTCATTATAGCTTTAGGCAATTCGCTTCCTAACATATTATGTAAGAATCGATCATCACATTCACATTGCTTGCGGTACATTGTCTCTCCAAGCTACATATTATGTGCAGAGTTCATTCTAGGGTTGATAAGTGTATAGAAGATGAGAACAGGAGAAGTGCAATCAGACGAGGGTGCTGCAACAAGAGGCCAAGGAGGTTGTGAGCTCCGGCAGGAGAGTGAGAGTGAGAAGCTGAGTTTAGAGCATGCAGTCATGTGTTTTTGTGTATGTATGTGTTTGCATGCTGCACAGTTTTGTATTGCCTGCATGCATGTGTCTGTGTGTGTGTGTGTGTGCGTGCGTGATAATGAATGCGGGCCCATGTGCGAGCAACCGAAGCATTTTGATATTCCTATCTCTGTGTCTTCCGGCACTAAATCGGTTGGGGGTTCAGACCAGACTCACGCTGGGTCCCTCCAAGCGCTCACACTGCTGTTCAGCATTTGTTTGTCTCCTCTCCAGTCCTCTCGTCTCCTCTTCTCTGCTGTCCAGTATCTCTTCTTTTACCCTCACCCTGTTTTGCCACATGTCTGTCTCTTGGTTCACCTCTCTCGCTCATCCTCTTCATCTATTGTAGTCTCTCTCTCTCTGCTCTCTATCACACTGTGTTTTCACCACATCCTTTTCATGTGGATGGTGGATGCTCATGAATTTATGGATTTCTGCATGGGGCCTCTGTTCCGAGGGGGACCACAAATGATTTCACAGCCCGCTGTGTGGAATATGGGCTTGTGGAGGAACAGGGGCGGGAGCTCAAAGCACCAGACAACTGTTTTGTTCAGGTCCATTCTCTTGCAGAGGGAAGGGTCCACCTGAAATAGAGCATGAAGTGGCTTTTCTCGTAGCATACATAAGAGCAAAACCCCAACAGCTGTTTTTTTGGATTTTTCTGTTGTGGGCAGAATTTGTGCAGTGTGGCCTTGACACTGGTGGAGCAATGGGTCAGTTGTCTCAGGCTCTACGGAGAAACCTCTCATCTGGAAAATATCTGAAGGAATCATTTCTCAAAAAAGGCATATATGAAAAAACATGGATCACATGAATGCTTGTATTTTTTCGGCCTTCCTAAGATTCCTTGACATCGTGGTCGGACTGTTTTTACTTTCTCTGCATGTTTTTTTCTTGCCATTGTAAAATCAAATGTTGAACACATCGCCCAGACGCTTTTGCTAGTTAACGTTAATGTAACCAGCTTAAAAAGTAGACAAATGGTGTTTGTGTCCTCTCGATAAATGAAATAGCAACATTTGTCATCATTATCACCATTGGCTGTTACTGTGACCGTCAAGCCACATTTCTCACCAGCTGGCTAACTTTTTATGTCTGCTATTTGGTGCTGGGTGTTGTTAGAATTGTGTTTCAGAACTTTTTAGAACTCTGAAAACAGATGTCAGTTGTGTCTGGAAAACAACATCAATTAGAGCTGTGAGAGTGAGTCAAAACGATACATTTGTGGGATTTGAAGCCTAAATAAGTTTGAGTTGGAATAGTCAATACGAAAGACACCCTTTACATATCAAGTTAATCTAAAACCAGTCATAGCACAAAGACAAACGCAGTGATGCCAGTCTATTTATTTTGAGTTTCACAACGCTCGCAACCCCATGCACATGTTTATACTTAGAAAATAGACATAATGCACAACATATGCTTCAAGTCACAGTTACGTAAGGCCAGATACATTGACTGATCTGTGATGATGACTGAAAAACAGTGGTGAAAAGTAATTGAAATCACTGTGCTGGGCCCTGCAGCAACACGCTCTTGAAATGCAACAACTCCCACATATACAAGAGGAGGTTTCTTTTGGAGATGACCAAAAACATTATGACACGGATATTTTCACAGGAGATGCAAACAAATTGAAACAAATTGACCCAATGTTTTTCATCCGACAATTTAATGAATAAAGAAACAGGGTTGCAATGGCCTGAAGCAAAGTTTTATTCACGTAGCTATATAAAGATGGAGCGGCCAATTTTGCTGCAAACCTGCATTATAGAAACAATTACAGCAATGCTTATAATTTTAGAAGGTACGGCTATAACCGTGAGGCATTGTGTGATTGTCCTTCAAAATCTAATGGTATTAACTCTGTGGAAGAACAAGTAATTTGATCTATTCAATTCTCAAAGCCACAGGGGGTAAGATAGAGGGATGGCGAGAAGGAGAGGAAGGAAGGAGACGGAAAAAACACTAGATTGGCACAAAATAGTTAACATGAAACTATAAGAATTCCTCTTTCCATAATACTGTACTAAAGAGAAGCAGGTGTGGAAAATGTTGAATTATTCCCTTCAATTGGCAATCAACTCATGTTGTGTTAATGGGTCACCTACCACATTCTGTTTAGCAGAAGTAGACGAATTAACCTCGGGTAAGACAGGTTAGACCTCTATTAGAAAATAGATAAATAAAATTTCCCGCACCTGGTTGATTGGCTTTGGATTTTTCTACAAATAATATTTTTTATTGCATTTTTTATATATTTTATATTTTGTAACTGCTGCTGTTTCTACATATTTATTTTCTTATTCTGTTATTTTTTCTTCCCACGCCCCCTTGTTCCTCTTCTCTCTAAGCTCATGAAGGTCTTCCCTCCTTTTATGCAAGTTTCCATTTTTCTGATCGACGCAGCCTTACAGCTAATCAACTGATCACAGCCATGATAACCATAGAGACTAAGTGCCCATCATAGAGTGACCATAGCAGCTATTCCAGTAACCCCCTCTAGACCAGCTGTCTGAGAGCAACATGCTTGAAACACTAGACAAGATTAGCACTTTCTGATTGGGTTTGGAAGGTAAAGTTATTCAGAGAAAGCTTTGTAATTTGATACTCAATGACACTCAGATGAGAAAGATGATGTTGAAAGAAACTCTCAGGCTATTACGTCAAACTCTGGCACAGTCTATTAGGGAATTAAATACACAGTTCTACTGTTACATTTACTGTATTGAGGCTTGAGACATTAACATCCTTTTCTTTCAAATATTTATAAAAAATGCATAGATGTACATACATATTCACACAGGCACCCTAGAATAAAGGATATTAGATTTTCTTAAATGCCTTTTTAAAAGAGTCCCTTTTTAAGTAACACATCAAATCTCTTTCCCTTGCACTATATGTTCTATTGTATTAAAGCTGCTTCATTTCAAAGAGTCCATTATGTATCTAGTCTGTGAATATTGAGCAAAGTCCATCTTTATTCTAACGCAGTGGTTTGTGCATTCAAACATTCAAAAACAGTCCACGCAGTCAATTCCTCAGCTTCTCTATTATAACAAAGAACGTCAAAAAGTGACTAAGAAATGGAACGGATCTGTTACGGCTGGATTCATTTCCCTCAGATATACTTTTCTTATACGACATTTTACTCTTCTTTGACAGACACAAATCCCTGTAAAGGATACATTATCCCTATATACCCTAAGGAGCCAAGAAAAGTTTCCTATGCTTTACATAATCCCACATTTCTATCTGAGACACAGGGGAAAGTTTTTCTCAAATACTCGATGTAGAAAATGAAAGAGCAGAAAGGCCAGATCTCCTAAAACGATCCAGAAGTTGTTTTATGAGCTCATCCTTCATGTCTTAACGCTAAACTCGTCCATGGACGTTGATTGAATTTTTCTTTGTCTGCTTTTCTTTTCCCCTTTTAATTAAAGTACACTTAAAAATAGGTCCGATTTAAAGTAGTTCATAAACACACGTAAGCATCGTTGCTCCTATCAGTGCTTCATAGTAAATGTATATCTATGACCCTGCACTCATTGGCCTAGATTTGAAATTGTGATAGGCCAAATGAAAAGTCTCTATTCAAAAGAATGTATGATGACTCAGCGCTGAAGAAAAGCCATTTATTTCCTTTTTGATCAAAGTTTAAAGGCGCTCAGCAGGTAACGTTCCTTTGCAAACAAACAAAAGTTGTGCTTAAATTAAACTCCATAAGAAATTACAACGGTTTTCAACGTGTTTCTACCTCCATAAAGTATGTGTAAAGATTTTTTAGTCTTTCAAATTGATAATGCATGGTTTATGCCTGTGTTTATTTGCTTATAGTTCTCTTTTTTTGCCCATATAAGAAGTTTTTTTGACACTTTAACGCAACCAATTGACTGGAACCGAAAGAACTGTGTATGATAATATCAAAACTGCAACCACAGCATTCCTTGTGGTCAAAAGCTCAAATGTAAGGAATATTTATTAATGTAAAGATCGATTAAAGTAAATGAGACGTGTGATACTATTTGTTTTTGTAGTTTGCAGAAATAAGGTAAGTTATTCAGATGATGGCTCCGACTATATACAATACAGTATGTCCCCTTTGATTGGTCAACTTTAATTGTCCCAAAAAGTAATTAAAAAAGAGAATTTTAGCTCTGAATAAAATGTCTTCGTCAGGTAAGATCAGGTTTATATATTTTCTTTTTTTAAATTAAAGTCCACTATGATATACGTAACGAAGTTTATTTTTTATAAAAACTACATGGTGAATAATTTAAGCATTCAATTAATGTATGAAAAAGGGCTGAAGAACAGTATTTTGTATGCAAGCAAGATCTGTTGTATGTATGTACATGTATTGTCATTCTGTCAATACTACACATACCTGTCAATATGCTGCACAAGATAAGCCCACCTCTATGAAGGGCCTAGACATCTAATATTCAGTGCAGGAAATATGGGTGACCATGCAGGAGACAAGAAACACACATAAGCACATACACATTCTGGTTTGAGGGGGATTTGAGGGTTTGCTCATAGACTCAATGCACCTCATCATGACCTTATTGGTAAGTAGGCCTTTCCAGGCCCCGAGCAAACTCAATAAAACTAGCCTCCAACTCCGAAACCACTGCGCTGTGAGCTCCCCCGGCTCATTGTGTCTCGCAGTGTTGATACACATCGAGAAGGAGGGAAGCCGAGAGAAAGAGAGAGCAAGAAACACGAGCCGATAGATAAATGGAGAAGCAAACGGGGGAGAGCACGATATTGAGATTGAGAGAGACTGGGAGGGTGTGAGCAGGACAGAAAAGAAAGAGATCAAAGACAAACTGTGAAGCAGCTGAGACAGAGAGAGAAACATTGAACGAGGGAGAGGGGAACCCAGTGGAAAAGTAATTCAACGCTGCAGGGAGAAGTTGTGTTCCGTTTCTGCTCTTGGCCTTACCGGCTGTAATGAGCCTCAGTTTACAACTGGGCCGCGACCCTGACATGTGCAAAAGGCATTACTGTTTGAGCTGGCAAAGCTGGAGACTGCAGATAGTCAGCTCATCATTAAAACATATTGCCCTTAGCCAGAATAATTGAAAATTTGGAATATGTTCTGTAGTTACTGATGAGAGAGAGAGACAAAGAAAGATATTGGCAGACCGAAAGATAGGGAGTTCATGGAGATTGTACATTTGACTATTGACATTTACGCTGTAGTGCTGTTTGCATCTTACAGTAGATCAGTATACTTTGGACCTCTTGCTGTTTACTAAGTGAACCTGAACGCAAGGAAAAAACATATTTCACTATTTTACACTGAAGCAGTGAAAACTTGATACCAACAACAAGAAATGGATGAAACCAGTATAAACATGATTTAGTTGTATGACCCGATCGAATACTGCATATAAATACAAGATCTGGTCCTTCCCATCACCGCAGTTCTGTGCTGCCGACTGCTGCTGTGACAGAAAGCATTGGTTACAGAGCAGTGGATGTCATATTTATGCTCCATCCCAGGTTCTCTTCCCTTCCTCAAGTGCATTTTATAATCTCTCTCCACCCAAATTGTGTGCAGTCTGTAGCAGTTTCACAAAATGACTCAGTTACGAATGAATGCATACTGTACATAGAACTGCATTGACAAAACACAGTACATCGCTACTGGCAAAATACACACAAGTGTATCAATAATATGGATAATAGGCTTCACGGTGGCAACACAACTCAATGAGACAAACTCTTGTAATCTGTAGAGGCAACATAGCAATCCTATTTTAGGGTAAATGTTTCAAGTAATATATCCCCTTAGCTTGTAGCACTGTACTTAAAGCATATGTGTCACACTTATAAGAAGAAAACCAAATCACAGACCAAAAAAAAAACTGTGCAGTGAAATGAAATGGCCAAACATCTGCAATAGATTGTGACAACGCATCGGCAACTTCACATGCCAACCCACCTGGAGCCCAAGCTGTTACCGGGCTCTGATATTTCTCTGCCAACTACCAATGCTACTTTACCACCAGCGAAGATTTTCTCTCACATACGCAGCCCTTGGAATTCACAAAAACGAAATGGAGCTAATGCACAAGGGACGTATATCTACACGCACTGCAGCGAGACATTTGTGGCGAGGACAGAATAGCAGAAATGCAGGTCTCTTTTTTCTGGTATGCACCAGAAGAATGCACCAGTAGAATTACTTCGTGCAGGTTGATGATATAGTATGTTCATACTTTCTCATGGGCAGGGGATAGTTTGCCTGTTAAATGAAGTGTGAATACCCTGAATATCAGCTCTCCTCTCCTCCCCCCGTTCATGCAACCATATTGGAATCACTTCGGTGAACATCAGGGCGCTCTGTTTCGCTGTATCCCTCTTGCAAATTCACTTTGATAGACATAATGGAATGTGGGGTGCACATCCTGTTGTGCATTTCCTTTCAAAACCAGAGACATGATGGTGTAGTTTTGGTTTTATTTATACATTTATCAGGCAAAGTTATTTATTTCCCTTTATTTGCTGTGGCAACAACACAAACTGGTCCTTTTTTTCCTACTGACTATTGAACGCACCACAGGTAGGAACCAACTTTAACCGTAGAAGGGGTCGAAACCCATTGCCCTTGCGGAGTCACACACTTGACAACAACAGTGATTTCAAGGGCTATATAAATATAGCATTGGAATTGTCAATACCATATTGGGCTCATGCAGGTCCACTTTCATGCATTTATCGATTAGTTCTATGTGGACATAGTGTACATTTAAATATATACCCTGCTTGTAAGTCTTTGATGTGTCACAACCTGGCTCAAGGGCCACAAGGAAACAAAGGAATCAACTAAACATATATTTGGTAACGGATAACTCAAATAAAACAAGCAGGGTAATCAGGCCATGGCTGACCTCTGCATTGCGGTGAAGAGCTAGCCACGTAGTCCTGATCAGGTGGGCTTTATCACCCTTGGCTCACCACTCCCAGGTGCCCCAGATCTGCAATCAACTTAAAGACAAAGATGTTACTACCAGAGAGGTATCACTCCCACAGAGTGGCCTGAATGAACCACACAGAGGCCGTCACAGATGCCATTAGCATTAAGTCAGATAATGATTTCATAAAGGGAACTATTTATTCCCAGGGGCTGCACCTCAGTTCTTATTCTAAATATATGCCATGTTGACATGGTAGGTTTGTTTTGGAGTATAAGAAATTATAATACCGGGACATTCCAGTTTAACAATATTATTTAATTTCCTCCAGATCTTCACCCTTAAACAACTTTACAGCTTGGTATTCCCAAATTAATTAAATGGTTTTAGGGGATATTTGGTGTGCAATATATCAATAATACACAAAGCTCTGCAAATAGTCAAAAATCCTCATTGGGTTTTGATGGTTGTCGTTTTAATGAGCATGAGTCCTTTTTATAATGAGTCCGGTCAATTAACTGTCGGGAAACCAAAAGGAGACAGTTCAATCAAGGCTTTTGATGGCATCAGTTAAATAATTATTCAACGCTGCCACACAAAATAACTCTTTAAGCTTCACTTAACTATTTAGAATGCAGTACACACTTGTTCACCATAAAAGATCACAACGTTTTGGCACAACATAAATATATTCCACGTCTTTTGCCTGTTTGTAACATAAACACCGTCAGGCTTTTATGCTTTAAAAGCTTTCACAGGCTGGTATTGGACCATTGGACGGGATGATGCGCGACACATTGGATTAGTTGGTTTGATACTACTTGCAACTTTCATTAAAGTGCTTGCCTTCCCATAAAATATCTGTTTTCACTTTTAAGTTTGGATGGAGTTCTATCTGGGTTTTTTGTTATTCATCAAGGATTTGTTAAAATAACAGTAAAAAGCAGCAGCAGAAGCATCCTTTGAGGTGAAACATAAATAACACTTTCTGGGATTTAAACCAGGATATACAGCGGTAAATATTTGATCGACGAGCTTTCGCAGCTCACCATCGGCTACGCCACCGGTCAGAAAATCATTGGAATCGTCTTTGTGTTTTGATGTATTAGAAATGTGAAAAGTGTTGTAGCCAAAGGACAGACACACACACACACACACACACACAAACTCACACACTTCCCTTCTGCTCTTATGCTTGTTAAGATCCTATCTATCTTGTGAGAGAGGGTTAGGCCCTTTAGCCATACTAGAAGAGCTCATTTCCATTTTAACGCACACACAAAATACACACGTAGTGCACATTCCGCTGGGATTGCACGAGCACCTGTAGATTGTAACATACAGTAGTTATTTTGACCTTGGAAACACTAAAAGTGAAGCTTGCCATCCTCCAGGTAATTTGTGCTTGAGAAACAAGTGTGTGTGTGTCCTAAAGTAATATTCTAGGCTTTATCCCAATGTTCCCCTGTTTGTGTGTTTGTCTGACACCCAGGCTGTAAACTGCATCGACCGAACACCTGCTGCTCTGCTAACTGGGATTTCAGGAGACTTCATAAATATATATTAGAATCCGAGCTGATATTAAACTAGGGAATTAGCCTGGGACTGATATGTCAAGGTCTATGTATCCATCTACCTACCTGTCCATCATTCCATCAAACTATCTCTGTCTTTTTATCTAGGGGCACGGTGTAGGAATAGTAGGTTTATTTAATTCAACTGAAAAAGGCAACGCAGACAACATTTTAAGCGTAACAGGATTGTCTATGGGGATATAAGCTTTCAGTGAGGGCAGACTCGGCCTGAATACACAAACATTTATTACACACGTATAATATTGAAAGAGTGCACATTCTTGATTGGACTCCATCCTAAACCAGGGTAATCAAGGGGCCTGCTGGGCAGAATCCCCTTCCCTCCCTGGAGTCCAGACACTGGTGGTGATGGTGGTGGTGAATAAGGGAGTTGATGAAAACCAAGGATGAGTGGAGAATTCCTGACAGCTGGCTGGAGGTGTCCGAGGGAGGAGGAGGAGGGTCGCATCCGGTGTCGCGCTGAAATGATACCTGACGGCAACAACGGAGAGAGACCCTTTTAAAGGTTTGACAGCACCTATGTGATTGGTTTAGAGGCCCGGCGTTGCCTCTGGTTGGTTGTGTACACCTGGGCGGAGCCCCTCTGCGCTGATAGCGTGATGCTGGGAGACCAGCAGAGGCGTACAGAAATTACACGTGGCAAAAGGGAATTCTTCCTTCTTGGAAATAACGCTTAAGCTCCATATGTTTTGGCCACATGGAGAATACTCGGTAACAGTTAAAATGTTTTTTTGCCGATTCGCCAACAGCTGTGAACTTTATATACGTACGTGAAATGATTGATCGAGGAGGCAAAGACATTACCAGAAACCGTTATAACCTGTTGTAGGAAAGAATTATGAATATATTACTGTGTTTTAATTGAACAGTGAACCCCTTGTCTCAGTGAACCTTTACTTCATGTAGTTTAATGGCCCCCTTGCCTCTGCTGACTTACGGTACCTTGAAATTACAGTATCACGCCACAAGTGTAAAAGATGTATTCCAGTGAAAGACATTCAACGTTAAATGGGATTTTTTTTTTGCTCACTGACATTTTATGGTACACTTCCCACCTCTCACCATTAATCTTTCTAATTTGGTTTGTGATAGATTTTCTCGAGAGCACATTCCATTCCTTAACTTAATTATTCAAGTCTTTAAATATTTCTATACTGAGCACTAGAAATATATTCTCCCTGAAAAGAAGCACATAAGCATGAGGTATGCAGTGGTTGAACCTTAAAATGCCCTTTCACACTGCACATATGAATTGAAAAAAAGTAACATTTTAGAAGTCTCATCATGGGGTTCCTGTCATTTAATCATATCTAAAAGGTGCATACTGCCTGAAAAATTCTGTCAATAATTTGAAAATCATGTAACATGAAATTTTATATTTTTATCAACTTGGTAAATAATCCTCTGGGCAAAAGGTCCCACATGACCACAAACCAAAAAACAACATGGCTAATATGTGAGTGAAGTAATCGCGATAAAGTAAACCCTGAACCGTAACTAATTAAAAAAGGAAAAATAAAGTGCTGGGAGGACCAGAGGTCTATAAACAGGAATACGTTGTTACAATGGCTGAATGCCCCCATAAATTAACTGGCTGATAGTAGAGAGTACCTGGGTGGATCACCATTACATTACCTCATGCTACAGACAATACATGTACTTATAAAGCTGATTTATTGCTCACCCCAAAGAAGAATAAATCTTTCTTGACAGACAATGGAGCTACTTAAAGACATGCATTACTATCAGACTTCACCATTTGCCTTTAATTAGGAGAATCAGACAAATAGGCATAAAATGGATGGCAGGGAAGGTGGACGTTGTTCCTACTGATGCTAGATAGTTTAGTATGAACCGTGCATGTTGCATCTGACGGGGTTGTGTGCAATTTTTTTTCTACGTAAATTCAGGATGAGTTTTGTGTATGGGTATGTATGTGTGTATGTATGAATACAAAATGCAGATAAAACTTGCTTTATATGAAGTTAAAAACAAAGGTAATTCTTATCTGTAATTTATTTTCAAATGTAATAATAATGTTTACAATTGACAATAGCGCAACATTTTGCTCATTCTCTATTTGTCCATTCCTATGCACATTTGACTATTGTTACTCCCAATGTCATAGAACTTTAATGTAACCCTTTTTATGTAAGACCTAATCTTTTAGTCGTGTTTACATGAAACAGAGATTTAGCTCAATCCTAAACTTTACTTCTCTCTAAAGCATAATTATTCTGCCCGGAAGATGAAAAAGTCACGCTCAGCAAAGTGAACATTGGCTAAAGAGGCATTTTCAATCTTCTTGCAAAATGTCTCCATTTTCAAAAGCCAGACCTTGAACTTACAAGGTGAAAAACAGTTCCAGGCTCAAACCCATCACCTTAATTCAACTGCTGGTTGTTAAAATGACCAATTTATCAGATGTCTGTGTTATCAGAAAAAACTTGCTCTTGGCAGTTGTGGAAAATTGAAGACTTACTCTAGATTGACTGGTCAGTTTATTGCTTGAGGTGGGTAATTCCTTTACAAAGCTTTTTTTCCAAGAGACTTTAGAAATACTTCAATACCAATTGAACGCTGCAGCAAAATCACTTCTTTTTAGCTAAAAACTCACTCTGTTAATAGTCCCGACCAAGCCTTTCATAGGATTTTGTTTATTATTTCTGTGCTGATTATTCAAATCAAACTTCTTCTTTTTTATTCTGACTCTGTTCATTTCATTTTGTTACTGTTACATTTACCTCGTTGGGATTATTGTAAAAAATAGAAATGAAGGTGGTCGGAATTTTGTCATTAAAGGTTTATCTGGTTAGTTTTCATGGTTAGTCTGGGAGTTTGCAGCTGTTTAATTAAATATGGATTAACTTGGTCTTTTTTGTTATGATACCTAAAGACAGAAACCAGGGGACATTCTGACTTTCTGTCATTCTGGCTTTCATGCGGAGAACTGTGAGCTGGGGAATGGGGAAATCAACAGTTAAAGGGACAGCTGTTTCAATTGGAATGAAATGTATCACATTTCATACTTTATGACAAGGACATTAAAAAAAATAACCGGACAAAATGAATGAATAAAGAAAAAAAATCCCAACTTCCTTTAAGTTCCAACTAAATGTATTTTGACATCAACACCTGAGCCTCCAGCACAATCACCAATATTCCACATAACAAATAGAAAAACTATTTTCACTTTGCAGTTTGAGGACAGGTCAAAGTCAAATGTATAGCTCATTCCATGTGTGGGTGTCTTGATTCATTTTTCTCTTGACTTCCAATTTAGAGAGGTAAAAAAGAGTAAACCCCACGGCCGTGACCTCTGCTTTAGGGCCATGAATAATGGGGACTATTGGTTGCAAGGTAGTGCACCCAGACAAAAGTAGTCATTTTTGCGTTTATTATAGATATTTTGATCAATGTTTTGAGTTATTTATGTGCAAAAAATATATGTCTAGATCTATACAGAACACGTGTCACAAACACGGCTCACTTTCTGTGACTCAGAGGTTCACATTCAATTCCATCGGCTCCTGTTTTTCTATCTACTTCCATCCTTCTCAAACACGTGCACCGACAAACATTTATTTTTGACAGTAATGACACAAAATACAATTATAAAAAGACAACAATATTAACCAGGATGTTTGTGTGATCGCCCTAAAACGGCTCCGCACCATTCTGGACAATTAGGTAATTCTTAATGAGTCGGAAAGCTGAAAATCAGTACCACCAATCGCATAACTGGGCGC
This sequence comes from Gasterosteus aculeatus, assembly GCF_964276395.1. Taxonomy (NCBI): domain Eukaryota; kingdom Metazoa; phylum Chordata; class Actinopteri; order Perciformes; family Gasterosteidae; genus Gasterosteus; species Gasterosteus aculeatus. Next base: position 12,940,790 of record NC_135707.1, on the reverse strand, counting down.
TTTTTAACTTTTTGTAAAGCTGTGGGTTAAAGAGTTGACAAAAATAGCTGGGATTCATTATTCATTACCTGATTGTCATAGGACTGTTAAGATTGGGGCTCATGAGCTTTGGTGAACACTACAAGCAAAGCAGATCACAATGACGAAAACAAAGGATGGAAAAACAATCAGTCAGGCTCCAAAGACTAAATTCTTTCGGTTGAATTGTTCCAACGATAATGAGCCATTAGCCAGTCTGGGAGATTGGCTGCCAAAGGCACACGGTGGAAATCACTCACCCGTCTCCAGTGGCGAGATGTTTGTTTTAAAGCCTAACCATCTAATTATTTCAATCAAAACACAAATTGAGTGCAAAGCTCCAAACTAACTGATATGGAATCACCTCAACTACATCTCCTTCTTTCCTTCTACCTCTTATTCACTGTCTTTCTCCCGTTGTCAATGCACCCTCACTCAAGGTAAACTTCGCACTTCATTAATTAATTCATCACCTAAAAGCTGAGTATTGATTTTCAGTAATGGCTTTACAAATCTGTTGGACACCTTGCTGCAGGAATGATTAAAAAGAATGTGTATCTGCTATAAATCATCTTTAAAAGGGTTAAAAGTCTCACAGGTCGTGAGGGAAAGAGGTTACAATATCAACAAACAGGCAATAATATCCCCCAGTAATTAAGGACACCAAAGGACAGCTTTTACGATTGCTATTTTCAACCATACTAACATCAACCATTGTGAGTTTAATGGATGTGATGAAACACTGAGAAGGAAACTGAATCGTCGCAGTATAAACCTAAAAGTGATGTATTGTTTGAAGGTCAAGGTCACAGAGTACACACGTTATGAATGAATGAATGAAGTGCTTATGAAAAGCGTTGCATTTTGCAATGGAATTAGAGGACTCAGGTGCCATGCTATCAGCGTCAATGAAGACGAAGGTAAAATAATGACAACACTCTTTTATTATTAAACTGTTTGTTGGCATGGACCAAGTGTGCAGGAGGTATCTTTGGCTCCATCACTTCCAGCTTTGAGGCCAATCAGCTTGAGTCACTGTTACCAAATGTGTCTTTCAGCTTTGATTCAAATTGATAAAAGTGTTGATTTGATCTGGACAAAAAGAGGTTCAATTTCATTCTCGGATCTTCAAATTTCTTAGAAAATCAATTCTAAACTAATCTAAACTAACTACTTGTGGTTGAATTTGCCTTGTGGTTTCTGAATGATAGCAAACAAAATGAAAAGATATATGAAAGTTGGTTGAACAGCATCTTTGTAGCTAATTTTCCCCATGCTGGAGAATAAAGCTTTAACAACTCAGATGAATCTTTTCATGTACAGAGTTAAGTCGTATACGAAATGGATTACATAAACCTGGCAGTATGTTCGATATGCTTTGTAGGCTAACACAAGAAAAAGGCTTTGTTCCACGCTGTATAAATAACTATATGTACAATATCCTTTTATACTAATATCCTGTGTGCTTGAGCAAAGTAAGTAAACTTGAATGTAAATGCATTAAACACCTTACTTCATCGTAGCATAATTATTTTAGCCTTTAAAGAGCAAACTGTGATCCCCCCGCTGTGGGCCAAATAGAATGCACTTTGCCGCTGCACAGTGTGAGATTTTCCATGAGCAGAGACAGAGGTGCACAAATTCACCCACAGATCATGTTAAATATACCGGGCTGTGCCAAGGCCAGACCACTCCAAGCTGTAGGGAGTAGAGGACTTAAAGGGGGATGAGGGAGATGCCAGGAAATAAGATGTACCATCTGCAAGAGTTCATAATATTGTTGAATGATCAGTTCATCACATGGTGATTTTTCAAAGGGAAATTAATTAATTACTGAAAGAGAGATTATGTTTAACCACCGCAGGGCTCTATAGCCTAATGTATGAAGGGGTAGTTGTTAGACACTATAGTTGAATTGCCCTTTTTCATTGGTCCTCATCTCAATTTATCAGGAGAATAACCTTTGCGTGTATTCATTATGAATTGTTTTTGATAATTGTATTTATGTGTAATCATCATAAACAAATTAATTATGATAATTGGGTAGTGTGGAGAGGTTGTTCATAACAGTTGATAAAGAATGATATTTTTTAGCCTTAAAATTCCTAATTCATTATCTGTTCATCATCTTAGAAAAATTTCGGTACTTATCTGAGAGGAAAATGAGACGGCATTCTTACAAAAGATATCTCTTCTGCATATTTAACATTTTAGTTTTTAGTGATTTGCTGGGACTAGTTTCAATAAAACCCTTTTGCACGTCTGCAATCTAAAAGAGGAAAGGAGGAGCCAAATATCCAGTGTCAGCTAGTAGATTTTAGATGAAAACAAGTAATAAAGTTCAGGGAGAAAATATATTTGCTACTATTTTTTTAATTTGTCAACCAACTATCATGATGTTAAATCACAATTAATATTTTTCAAAAAACCCTAGAAGCCTCTTAATCTGTACAAAAAGTGTACAAACTAAATAAAAATCACCAGCAACTATGTAACTTCATATATTGTCGTTTTCATGCAACCATGGATCCTTAGCGTTCTTTGAAATGCCCCAATCAGATATCCACTACAGCACAGATTTGAAGGCAACCCATCCACAAAATGTTGAATACTCCCTTTTGTTGCCACAATCATATGCTTACTTTTCTTACTATGCAGACTCAGCGACAAGAGTGCAATCCCATACCTGTAATACTTGCAAAGAGCTTCTTCCATTTTACCCTCCTCTTCTCTCCTCCTCCTTTCCTGTCAATTACATCTCCACACACAGATGGAAAACTGCGCATCTCAGCAGTTTGACAGCCACCTCTACTTGAGGATTTTCCAAGGATTTGATTTCAAAATCCCTGTGGAATGTGAGTCTACAAATGGCTGCCTTTAAGTCCTAACTGAACATAACAAGGGGTTACAAGCAAAAAAAAGCCACAGTAGAGCTGGACTACAGTCATAATTTTGCCAAGATTATATCAAAAATGGTGCATGCTGCAAAATGATTGATGTCTATTTATCTAATCGTGCCTTGGTTGCACACACATGATGAATCAACTGCACTTCATATATATGATATCAACACAACCCATCTCCTTTTTCATCAAAGATTGTTGTACACATTATCATAAAAAATGCTTATGATGTCACACTATTGGTTGTTTTTAATTATAAACATTTTAAAAAACAAATGATTACCCTGATGGATCTCCCCTGAAGCAATCTGGATTAAAATGGTATGAATAGCATAATTAAGGCATGTTTGTTTGTGTTTGTGTTACTGTGTGAGTGTCTGTGACTACAGGGCAGAAAAAAAACAATGTTTCTATTTAAACAGTTTTCACATTTTGAGGCAATAAGCTTATTTTTCCTTATTCCTAAAATAAGTGTTTCCATTGAAAGACACAGTATATGAGAAGATTCGTATATAAAGGGGCAGCTTAGCGTGGATACTGAAAGCAGGGGGAAACAGCTAGCTGGCATATGTCCTGGTGCAACAAAATGCACCAACCACCAGCTTGTTCAAGGCATGTCAGGAAATTGAATGAACATATTTTATAAAAATGAGTGCATTTGATTACGTAAGATGCACCAAATCATCCGTGTTTTGGGTCTTGCTAGCCTCATTCCCCACTAAATAAGTGCAGCTTTAGTCTAAATGACAGTGGCAAAAATGGCCAAATCCTGTTCAATAGTATTTTTTGCTTCACGCAAATATGTTGGCTGTAACTTTCAACTTCTGCATTATAAACCTCATGAATACAGTACAATGCAACTTCACATTAACCAATTTCAAATACAATATCCCCCCCAGGAAGATCATTTTGGCGTCCATAGCTGTAAAAGTCAATGCACAATAGCTGGACGAAGATGAACTCAGAGGTAAGCGTTTAAGTATCACTTCAGTTATTTTACCCTCAAAGGGGTGACTGATGATAGTTTTTCTGGCTGACTGCCAATGTGGGTTAAGGAAAGGGGCTTTATGATGCATGGACATCCTTCGTTGCTAATTAACCTTCATAACGCACTAATTAATTAGATTCCAGCAAGGTCAGGTTTTTTAAATGGAACAATTAAGCACCTTTCTCATACAGTATTGGTATTTCACAACATAGAGCTTAACAAAGCCTAACAAAGACATTTGAGATATAGTGCAGAGAAAACACAAAAGAATGTATAGAATCAAAACATTTCAATAAAGAAATGTAATAACTTGGTGACCTGTGCATACTGTGGGCCACATCATTTCTTTTTAGCATAATATATTTACAACATATTAGAGATTTTGGGAATGGCAGAATCTGTAAACATTAACAGACATTTTCATTTTCTTTGAAATGCCTAACAGATCTATTAAAAAAAGATGTCATGAAGGAGAAGATGGGAGACCTTCATAAGAACACACACATTTTTACTTTTCACTAGCAGGCATAAAAATCCAGTTGGTCAGGACAGCTTGCCTATGTTCAGGAAAATAACATTAGATTCATATTTCTTTTACACATACAAATGCCCAAACTGCACACATAGTATACAATATGTGTGTATCTCTTTCACATCCACAGTCAGCACAAACATACATACACAGAAAGTGTGATAGGTATCAAACTATTCCCCCTGTACACTTCAGCCCACTTCCGACTACCAGTGTGGATCCAGCCAAATGTGGCAAGCAACTGTTTCCCATCTGCAGGCCTTAGTCTGAGTACAATAAATTGTGTCATTGTGTTCTGCATGTTTGTGGGTGCGGATGTGTGTGTGTGTGTGTGTGTGTGTGTGTGTGTGTGTGTGTGTGTGTGTGCGTGTGTGTGTGTGTACACTGGAGCGTAAGAACAGATAATATTGGGATTTGTTAGATAAAAGTATTGTATTGAATTGAATTGAGTTGTGCATGTGTATATTTAAAGAGATAACATGACATGATAACTACTTTCTTCATGTGGATTATTATCAGTTCTGTATTTTAAAGCTGAAGCAATAAGTTCTTTAGTCGTTTAACTGATGCCCCATATGACAGAAAATCTGCATACAATTTTGATTAACTGTTACAACGTTAAGGTATTGTGTTTCCTAAAATAAAATAACGCAGAATAGATGGTTCAAATCAAAATATTTCTATAACAAAGCCTAGTGCAGTTAGAGTGTGAATCAAAAACAAAATGTATTCAACAAAGTAGAGCCATTAAATCTATTAGGAATGCCTCTAAAATTCTGTTTCATCGCACCGTTGTCTGCTAATCGGCATGCAGATCAGACATGCCGCCTTGTGCATATGGGGAATTCCGTGGTGAATTTTTGGTGTGGCAATTTT